>NC_134825.1:11923805-12002390 GCF_004210375.1 Tachypleus tridentatus | reverse complement strand
AGAAGATTAGACAAACACGGGCGACTGAAATAAACACAGACTTTCGTGAGGACGAGAAACCCACTTGAAGTAAAATGTATTTTCAAGACGACTAGTGTGGGTATTAAAACTTTAATTAAAATAAAGTACAGAACAATGTTTCGACCTTTTTAGGTCATCGTCAGGTTAACAAAAGAAGATCGAAAGGCTATTCTACCTATTCTACACTTCATTTTAATTAAAGTTTTAATACCCATACCAGTCGTCTTGAAAAAAAGCGTTCTAATTCTATTTTAGATTAGGACTGAAAGTATGTAGTTATCTCAGTAACTCACGTGACTCAATTACACATGAAGTATGCTTTGTATTACCACGTGTTTTCGATTAGTTCAGCTAACTTACTGTGTTCCCATTGGGTAGCATATATTTTATATTCTCGGGCTGAATTAATAGAGAAGTGCTCAGTCTATTGTTGTCAGACTGTGGTTCTAAGGATTCATTGTTCTTATCTCGTCACCGCAAAATTGAGTTTCACACTAGTGACCATGAGTGTCTTGTAAGATGGCAAAGTTAGAGGTGCATTCTGGTGGCTAAATAACTGGTTTCCATATAGTCTATAAAAGATGGATACCGAAAATATCACTGTGCAGCTTTGTGCAAATCTCATAAACAAAATCCATTAATATATAACAACCCACAAAACGGCATGCCAGTTTTGAAAAGCTTATAATATAAATGTTAGTTCAAGAACACAAAGGTACAAAACAGGGTAGGTGTACTCTGATATCAAATCCTAATTTTCATTGCCATAAGCCCTCTTACCTACGCTGAGCCACGAGGGGGCATGAAAATACGCGAAACTAACTTATTGATACAATTTCTTACATTTATAAAATAACCGTATTTTACAAATTTCAGATTGTATACCAGACCCATTCTCTACATCCCCAGCTGGGACAGCGGGAAATCTTCGGATTTACAACACAACATCATGGGTTTAATTCCCTTAGGTCAGTGGTTCCCAACCTTTTTTATACCCCGCACCCCTAAAAAATTTTAATATGTTCTCAAACCCCTCACAGTAATTATTTATTTAAGAATAAAAATGAGGGTGGCCAAAACAAATGTTATCTCACATCCCCAGGAACGCTATCTCGCACCCCTGGTTGGGAACCACTGCCTTAGGTGAACACAGCAAAAATCTCATGTAACTTTTGTATAAGTAAACACACACACAGATTTTCTTCACAGCTTCTTTATGTAAATATTGGAGCTCAAACAAATTCAAAACAATTTCTTGTACTCAAAATATTAAAAAATCTTGTTTGGAAAATACGTTGGAAAGAAAGGTATACAAAATTTATTTTATATAATATTTGCCTGAAGTTATTATATATTTTATTTAATAATTAAATATTGTAATATTAGAACAACGTTTCAATTAAAGTTTTTAAGACCTTATTGCACGGAATCGTATAGAGCGATTAGAAACTTCAAACAATAACAGGACTACAAATGTTAAGAAAACACAATTTCCGATATCATGATAATCATGTTGCTCAGATGGCTCATTGTGTTACGTTGTGCTTACGCATTCCCGTTTCGCCAAACATGCTCGCCCTTTCAGCCGTGGGGGCGTTATAATGTGACTGTCAATTCCACTATTCGTTGGTAAAAGAGTAGCCCAAGAGTTGGCGATGAGTGGTGATGACTAGCTGCCTTCCCTCTAGTGTTGCACTGCTAAATTAGGGACGGCTAGCACAGATAGCCCTCGAGTAGCTTTGTGCAAAATTCAAAACAAACAAACAAACGTTGTGCTTAACTACAAATAAACCAATAGATACTTTATAGGTTTGTTTTTGCTTATTTGAAGTTAAGGACAAAGTAAAACAATGGGTTATCTGTGCTCTGCCCACCACGGGTATCGAAACTTGGATCCTAACTTTGTAAAACCCATTGAGGGGACGATACTGGTTAGGAAATGAAAAAAAATATGTTTATGTAAGAAATATATGTTTTTAATTTAATGTTAAACCTTTTAGGTTGTTTTAAATGTTGGCATGATACGAGACGTATGTTCTGCAACTGAGGTGTCAGATCATCTCAAAAATAATGTCCAGAAATTTCAATACAGAAAGTGCATCATCATTTCTGTCTTTTTAGAAGGCTTTAATGACTAAAATATGTAGCAGGACATGTATGAAAATGTTCAGACAAATGAAAGGAACTGACCTCAACTCCACGTTTTCAGATTATTAATCAAATAAACCCTTATGATGATGGATGTGTCTCAGGAGTACATTAAGTATATAATGCTTTATGAGCTTAAAGAAGGCAACAGTGAAGCAGAAACTACACGAATCATGCAAGGTGTTTATAATGTGGAGTCTCTCAATGAAAGAAAATGTCGAAAGTGGTTTCAGAAGTTCAGATCAGGTGACTACAGCTTAAGTGATGCGCCACGTTCCGTTCGTCATGTTGAGTTTAATGATGACTTGCTGCTGGCTGCACTTGATGAAGATTGTGCTATAACAATTGAAGAACTAGCACAGAAGCTTAATTCAACAGTTTGCTGTGATATGCAACAGTTTGGAAAGGTGCCAAACTCTGAAAATGAGAAAGAATGGACATTTGCACTTCTCTGCACTCTTGTGAACACAACTAACCTTTTTTGGACAAGTCAGCGACTAGAAATGAAAAATGGATATATTATAAAAATGTTAAGTGTCGCAGATAATGGATCAGTGCAGGTGAACTGGCCAAAAAACACCAGTCCAAAATGGAGCTCCACCCTAGGAAATCTTGTTGAGCGTTTATTGGGATACTGTTGGTGTGATCCCCTTTGTGTTGCTGACACTTAACGTAACGATTACATCAGACTTCTATTGTCAACAGTTATATCGCTTGAATGTTGCGCTGAAAGAAAAGAGGCCTGCTTTGATCAATCGTAAAGGTTACACCAGGATAATGCACGGCCCCTTACAGCAAGGATCACATCTACAAAGATTGAAGAGCTAGACTGGGAAAAACTTCCACATCCTCCTTATTCTCCAGACCTTGCCCCATCTGATTATCATCTGTTCCAAAGTTTGCAAAACTATTTTGATGGAAAAAAAGCTTGGAACACATGAAGATGTCAAAACCACCCTCTCTACATTCTTTTCCTCCAAACCCAGATATTTTTATAAAAGTGGCATTCAGAAGCTTGTGGATCGTTGGCAGGAAGTAATTAATAATAATGGAACATAGATTACTGATTAAGCAACATTAAAAGCGTTTGAAATCTTTTCTCTTTTCATTACTTAAGGAATGACCTGATATTTTGCAATAAAACTGTTATTAAGTTTTTTAAAGTTCCTTAGAAACGATTATGTGATTCTTAATAAAAAGCCCTTCGTTATTCAGCTAGATACCTAACTTATCAACTTTGAAACTAACAGATCGAAAGTTATTCAGTGTAAATGCATAATATGTCTTTAAACATATTAAAAACTACAATAGTCTTCATCTATCTTCGTTTCAGGCCGTGATACGCTTTAGACATAAATGAAAACTTGATTTTAAGTAACATACTTTATACTAGTCTAAAATTTGAATTATATTTTCACTTAACATACATAGTTTCATTGTGAAGGGGAAAAACCGTTACGTTAAAGTTATATTCTTTAGGTATACAAAATACATTATAAAAAATTTAAAATATCTTTATTACTCTGAGATTAACACTTAAGTTAAATATTTTTTTCATCCTATTGTTCATTAGGCTCATTTTCATACCTGTGTTTTTCATAATCGTATAAAAATAGGGAAAAAATATTAAAACACATAACTAGAGGTGAGGTCCTGCATGGTCAGGTGGATAAGGCGCTCGACTCGTAATCTGAGGGTCTCAGGCTCGAATACCTGTCGCACCAAACATGCTCGCCCTTTCAGCTGTGGGGACGTTATAATGTGACGGTCAATATCACTATTTGTTGGTAAAAGAATTAGCGGTGGGCGGTGACGACTAGCTGCCTTCCTTCTAGTCTTACCCTACCAAATTAGGGAAGATTAGCGCAGATAGCCCTCTTGTACCTTTGCGCGAAATTAAAAAAGAAACAGATGTGTGCTGCTCAGATATAATTTATTTGTAATTTATATGGAATTTGAAACTCAAATAAATTCCATGTATACTTAATTGACTGAATTGATGAGAGAGTATTATAGCAAAGTTTCTGGTAAATATCCCTCATGATGTCTGAAGCAGACCGTTTTTTATTATCAGACTGACCACATCCAAAACGCCCTACGGGGTAATTATGACACATGAACAAGAAATCAATGACTCTCAAGTCTGCCTGAATATCTCACAATTACTGGAAAAGGGTGCTGGAAAAGTAACTCACATTGGCAGTTCGTCTGGACGACTCTGTTTGAAGCCACCTCAGCCTGCAGTTAAATTATCAAATGTTACAGATCCGAACATGATTGTGTGGTTTAGAGGGCACAAAACCTAATCTCTCCTCTCTCCTCTATCAATTTTTCGATGCTCTATACGCTAATATGTCGTCATTTTACAATATTGTAACTTTTAATTATTGTCGTTACTTTGTTGTTACAAGTCTAGTTTATAATTTTTTCAGGTATGTATATTGACTGACACCAACATTGTAACAATTTACGAAACAAAAGCACAATTTGCTCACTTTATTAAAAGTAGTTACAGAAATATTTATTTTCATATACATATACATATGTATCCCTATATGTAAATATAAATGCATAACATACATCCTAATAAATAATGACTTAAAGTGATACGCTTTTATGAACAAGTATTAGCCCAATCTTTGAAGCATGCAGTTGATAGTATTGAAGCATTTCACTGTCTTTTTTAGTTTCACTATTAAAATACAATCTAATAATACATGCATTAAATGTGGTATGTATATATATATATGTATATACTCAGTGGGCCACTTTATTAGGTACACCTACCTGGTACCTGGTAGGGCCCCTTTTGTGACCAGAATAGCCTGAATTCTTCGCGGCATAGATTCATCAAGGTGCTAGAAACATTCCTTTTAGTCCATGTTGACTCGATGGTATCACTCAGTTCCTGTAGGTTTGTCGGCTACACATTCGTGCTAGGAGCTCCTTGTTCCACCTCATCTCAAAGGTGCTCTATTGGATTGAGATCTGGGAACTGTGTGAGCCACTGGAGTACACTGAAGTCACTGTTATGTTTGTGGAACCAGCTTGAGATAATGTGTGCTTTGTGACATTGCACATTACCCTGCTGGAAGCAACCATTGGAAAATGGGTAGACTGTCGCCATAAAGGGCGGCACATGGTCAGCGACAATGCTCAGGATTCAAGTGATGCTCAACTGGTATTAACGTGCCTAATGTGTGCCAAGAAAACATTTCTCACACCATTACACCACCAGCAGCAGCCTGTACTATTGACAGAAGGCTGGATGGATTAATCGATTCATGCTGACTTTATCATCTGTATGTTACAGCAGAAATAGAGGTTTATCAGACCAGGTGACATTTTTCTATCTTCAGTTGTCTAGATTTGGTGATCCCGTGCTCACTGTAGTCTCATCTTTCTGTTCTTATCTGACATGAGTGGAACCCAGCATGGTCATCTGCTGCTGTAGCCCATCTGCTTCAAGGTTCGACATGTTGTGCGTTCAGAGATGCCCTTTTGTACTCCACTGTTGTAAAGAGTGGCTATTTGGGTATTTGTGGCCTTCCTGTCAGCTTGAATGAGTCTGGCCATTCTTCTCTGACCCCTCTCATTAAAGTGTTTTTACTCACAGAATTGCCGCTCACTGGATGTGATTTTGTTTTTCGCAACATTCTCTGTGAAGTATAGAGACAATAGTTTTTGCATATAAATTTCTCAACAAGTGGGTTTCTCGACATCACTGATTATTAACGCTTTTATTGATAAGGAGAGAAGAATATTGGAACAATTGCTGGATTCACATCCACAGAACACACACTTTGTTTTTTTCAATCACGTTAATTCGATACACCCCAACATTAAGTTCACCTGTGAACAAGAAGAAAATAACCAAACAGCATTTCTTAACCTCAAAGTCACCAGAACTGACACACAATTCAAAACAGAAATCCAGAAAAATCACCCATACTGGATTATACATACCCTGGGACTGAGCACATGAAACAAAACAAAAACTCAACATATTAATAAATAAAATAAACACAGCCACAAAACTATGTTCACCTGATAAAATTAACAATGAATTCAACAAAATAAAACAACACTTCATCAACATCAACAAATTTCCTCAAAAAATAATTGAAAAAAGTATACGCACACACCAAGATTAACAACACACAAATAACAATAAGTCTCAAAATACAACAAACTACAAAACCTTACACTGCTGCATACCATATGTTCTCGACATCAGTGAAAAAATAATCAATATTTGGAAAAAAAAACTTATAACAAAACACAAAATTCCAGTAAAGACCAAATTTATTCAAAAACCAGGTACACAACTAAATCCATACTATGTAAAATTTACACTGACAAACACAACACCAACATAATTTATAAAATACAATGCAACTATTGCCACGACTTCTGTATTGGAGAAACAAGCAGAAAAATGGAAACTAGATTCATGGAAAAAAAACGACACCTTCACACGTTTTAGAACACTGCAAATCAAATAAACACAACATAACAAACACGACATCCAGATATTAAACAGGGAAACAAATGCAAAATCAAAGAAGCCTTACTTGTACAGCAACTGAAATCAAAATTAAATCAATATAAAGAAACACCTTTATACCTACACTAATTAATTATCTAACATCCAACTGCAACGCCACCTACAATTCGTACCCGTTTATACTCTCGTCCGTAAGTCATGTGACCGACAACGATCACTTGCAAACTCTTTTTTTCTTTTACCTGAAGATGTTCTCTTCTTATCAATAAAAGTGTTAATACCCATACCAGCCGTTTTGAGATACACTTTTATTTAAAGTGGGTTTCTCGTCATCAAGAATGTCTCAAAAAGTCGTTATTTACCAGCATAATCTATTTCTTAATTACATAATAAATATATTACAAGATGTGTAACACCATTGTTTCAATACTCCACTTTTGCGAAATCATGACTGTATCGAAGGAAATTATTCGAGTAATAAAGAAGATACAAAGTCATTAAATCAACCTTTGTAGAAAAGTTAAGACGCACTCTGAAGACTAATAAGAAATAAACTTTGACCTCAAATTCAGTAGTTTATTACAAATATACTTGTGTCTTCTTGCAGGTTGAAAAACGACATCGTGATTCAATAACGTATTCACATTTTTCTATTTACTTATCGCTTACAACAGACTGTGAAGGCATCGAACATGGGATGATTCTAAAAATAAAATAAAACGGAAAATATATATTTGACTTAACATTGAAGAATCAAGGGTTTTATCAGCTTTAGAAATTTTCCCCTTACTTCTATTCCAAAGTGATTTTTTTTCAGATTTTTATGTTTTGGCGAATACTGTTTGTTATTTACGACTTCTTTCGTCAAAACCAAAACAAACTAAAGAATGTTTGTCATATTTATAAAATAAAAAAACGTCTATAGAGTGAAATATTACAGTGTATATTGTGTTTTCTTATAGCAAAGCCACATCGGGTTATCTGCTGTGTCCACTGAGGGGAATTGAACCCATAATTTTAGCGTTGTAAATCCGAATACTTTCCGCTGTACCAGCGTGGGACTATTAAACAATAAGGCATAGGCGTTGTAACCATGATATATGGGAGACTAAGCCTCTCCAGGTATAAAATGACAGTGCTCTCTTACAAAATAACAAGAAGTAGCCTTCATTAACTAGGCGTTTATTTGAACCTTAATCTTCCTATTTTCTGCTTATACATGAAAGTGAAGTCTTTATTTAATTGTATTATCACTATTTGTTTTCTTGTATGTTTGTTTCGAATTTCGCGCAGAGCTGCACGAGGGCTATCTGCGCTAGCCGTCCCTAATCAACGTTTAGTGGGATTGATCGTCACATTATAACGCCTCTAAGGCTGAAAGAGCGAGTATGTTTGGTGCGAGGGGGGATTCGAATCCTGAACCCTCGAATTACGAGTCGAGTGCCTTAACCATCTGGCCATGCCGGATCAAATGATGTGTCTACTCTTGAATGTTGGTAGGTACTGACTGTGATCGTATTGTAATGTGGTTGTTCACAGTCCCTATGTGTTTGTCAAATGCAACATCTAATATTATCTAAATGTTCTTTTTCTACTAAAAATAGTATTTTTGCCGAAGATTTGAATGTCTATAATTTATACAATTGGAATGATACGTTAATGACTAATTAGTTTGCTTGTTTAGAATTAAGCACAAAACCACAAATGGACTATTTGTGCTCTGACCATCACGGGTATCGAAACCCGGTTTTTAACGATGTGAGTCCGCAGACATACCGCTGTGCACTGGGGACGAATAATTGGTAACTTGGCTTAGGTAGCTGCATTGGCTGCTAATACTGATAAAGAACTATGCTACTATTTGAATGTTGATAAAAACTCTTAAGATATAGATGAATTAGACATAAGATATAACCCTTGTATGATTCAATTGATAGCTGTCATTTTTAAGTACATCAATGTTTTCGTTTTACAGAATACTTCAGCAAATGATATAAAATATCTTGATAATATTTTATCAAATAATTTTAATATACAAGTTAGCCACTCTGTCATTTCTGCTCATAGGTAAACACTTTGTAGTGAACAATAGATCGTAAGACAAATATTCGTTGTTAGGTGCAGATAAGAAAAATTGAATGGAAAAACAGTAAAGAAAGATGAAAATGTTCGTACTGTTTCGAAACAAGTGATTAAATAATATTTACTCATTTTTTGTCTATTATTGACTGTCTAACCGGAAATGAAAATGAGCTTAACATAGGAAGCAAGTGTGACCAGCAGGTAGCGTGCTTAGATTGTGAATCCAAAAATTCACGGCTAGAGAGATGCTCGACATTTTGAGGCATGTGCGTAATAAGTGTGACGGTCCAAACCCTAGTATTTGGTAATAAAAGAGTAGCCCAAGAATTGATTATGTTGTTGTTGTTTTTTACTATCTCTATTCCCTTTAGTTTATCAGCTTCAAGGACGGCTATACGAAGATAATCCTTTCTATAGTTTTGCGCAAAAACTTTGAAACCACTGTTATGCAAAATGGTGATGTTAACCAAAACCATAAAGAAGCAGTAAGTAATCAGAGATAAGTAGCTGTAATGAGACAATAAGGATTTTAATTTCTTATTATTCTATAGGATATAACTCTACACCGACTGAGCTTAACCAAATACTATTTAACATAAAATTATTAAACACAGAACTTAAAGTAGCATTATTTAATAACAATTACCACACTTGGTCTGAACTAGAAGTAATATTATTTAATAACAATTACCACACTTGGTCTGAACTAGAAGTAATATTATTTAATAACAATTACCACACTTGGTCTGAACTAGAAGTAATATTATTTAATATAACATCACAACACTTGGTCTGAGCTAGAAGTAACATTATTTAATAACAATTACCACACTTGGTTTGAACTAGAAGTAATATTATTTAATAACAATTACCACACTTGGTCTGAACTAGAAGTAATATTATTTAATAACAATTACCACACTTGGTCTGAACTAGAAGTAATATTATTTAATAACAATTACCACACTTGGTTTGAACTAGAAGTAATATTATTTAATAACAATTACCACACTTGGTCTGAACTAGAAGTAATATTATTTAATAACAATTACCACACTTGGGCTGAACTAGAAGTAATATTATTTAATAACAATTACCACACTTGGTCTGAACTAGAAGTAATATTATTTAATAACAATTACCACACTTGGTCTGAACTAGAAGTAATATTATTTAATAACAATTACCACACTTGGTTTGAACTAGAAGTAATATTATTTAATAACAATTACCACACTTGGTCTGAACTAGAAGTAATATTATTTAATAACAATTACCACACTTGGTTTGAACTAGAAGTAATATTATTTAATAACAATTACCACACTTGGTCTGAACTAGAAGTAATATTATTTAATAACAATTACCACACTTGGTTTGAACTAGAAGTAATATTATTTAATAACAATTACCACACTTGGTCTGACCTAGAAGTAATATTATTTAATGACAATTACCACATTTGGTCTGAACTAGAAGTAATATTATTTAATAACAATTACCACACTTGGTTTGAACTAGAAGTAACATTATTTAATATAAAGTTATTAAACACTGAGCTTAAAGTGAAATTATTTGATATAAAATTATCACATGTGGTCTGAGCTAGAAGTTACATTATTTAATATAAAATTAGTAAACATTGTCTGAACTTGAAGCAACATTATTTTTTATAAAATTATTGCACATGGACTAAGCTTGACCTAACGATTGATGTAATGACCTTATTTTTTAACTTCAATGACATTCTACCCTTCTGTATATTCTAAGTTTCTGATTAGGTCGTAAACTGTGTTGAGAAAATTTCTCAGTTAAGCTACTGCATCCGTCTATCGGCTTACATTTGGAAGCCTAAAGAACTGGATTGAATCCAACATTATACGAGCTCATGCGTTTCGTGAAAGAAGAATAATCGAATTGCCTTTAGCAAGTTTTGATTTTGGTGGGTTTTTCTTTTTTAGCTTGCAACAATTCTGTTTGTCATAATTCATCTTGCATTAGCTATTTTTGTTTCTAAAATAAAGCGAGTAGCATGTACCTAGCTTTTGAACTAGATGGTTTGGTTAAGTTAATCTAATTTTTTTTCGTTAGAAATTTGGATTTGATCTTCTAGTTTCCAGATTAGATGTGATATTAAAGGTTTTCACAATATTTTAATGAAAAATATAATACGATTTTAAAACAGGGGTTTCTGCATAAAATACTGTATTGTATGTCTTATCGTAGAAAATACATCACATCTGTTTTTCTAAAGTCTAAATTTAAGTGTTTAACTGTTTTAAACTAAAACTAAATATACATTTTGATCTCTGTAAGGAATCGAAAGGCATAATATTATGACCAGTGAATTAACTTGTCTGTACATTTTGTTATTTTATGTTCATGTCATAAACCTTATTATGAATAGGAAATAACTTTATAGTTTTATTTAATGGAACGTACACCAGTGAAGTAATCTTTAAATATAGGTTGCGTGTAAAGATGTTTCTTAATATCTTCTTGAAAACTCTGTTCACTTCAAGTACCGATAGATAAAGTAAATTTAAAAAGCTTATAAGAACAATAAGCATTAAAATCTGTTTTTGTACACAATGACTCCTAATGATAAAACTTTTTAAAGTTATCTTACTGTCAGAAATGCGATTCAAAATACGTTATTACAGGCCTTTAAAACTGTCTCATAATTTTCCTTCTTCAACGCAATAAAACTTTATAAAGCTTAACCAAAAACTATTATATGAAAGACGCAATATGTGTTTTATCACACTTACAGTTTCATTGTATGCATGTTAGACTGTCTTATTGAAATCTCTGTTTTTACAACATAAACGTGTAACAGCTACAATACGTATCTTATAATTTCCACGTGTCACAGCAAATGAAAAGTCAGAAATTATCAAAAAAATTGAAATGCATATCATTTAAAAGATGAAAAATCTAAAATTATTCACGTGAAAGTTATTCACCGTACATTTAAGTGCATTGTTCTAAAATATGTTCATGTTTGTAGTACTTTTTATGTTCGAAATATAATTCTGATCACATTCTTATAATAACAATCAAACACTACGATCAGGCATGGCCAGGAGCTTAGGGCACTCGACTAGTAATCTGAGGGTCGCGTGTTCGAGTCCCCGTCGCACCAAACATGCCCGTCCTTTCAGCCGTGGGGGCGTTATAATGTTACGCTCAATCCCACTATTCGTTGGTAAAAGAGTATTCCAAGAGTTCGCGGGGGATGGTGATGACTAGCTGCCTTCCCTCTAGTCTTACACTCTTAAAGTAGAGACGGCTAGCACAGATAGCCCTCGTGTAGCTTTGCGCGAAATTCAAAACAAACATCAAAACACCTTCACATCATTGGTTCAAGAATAAGATAATAAATGTTAATCAAACTAGACACTTTATAAAAAGACAGAGACAGTTAAAGATATTTATCTTAAACTGTCTTTTAATGTTTCCAGTTTAAAAGAACAATTTAGCCAATTTGTCCACGAATTTTAGCAAAGTGTATTAAAATCTCTTGTTATTTTTTCACTTATTCTCAGCAGAACAGTGCTTTTGTTCACTCCATCATTTTCTATAGAAGATTAAAAAAATTAGAGCAAACCGACGGAAGATGAAAGTTCTGTCAGTCCACAACTAACTTGTCACTTCTAGTAAAGGTTGTAATATTACAAACAGAAAACACATACAGAATGTTCGCGTACAGTTTACAGAAGAACTGTGGTTTATCAAGGATATAGTTTTAGAAACCAGAAATATAATTTAATTGGGAAGTTGTTTTTTTTACTCCTCGAAATTTCTGTATTTCAACGGATTGACATATTATGTCTTTTGTGTGTTTTTTTAATATTGCGCAAAGCTACTCGAGAACTATCTGCGCTAGCCGTCCCTAATTTAGCAGTGTAAGACTAGAGGGAAGGCTAGTCATCACCCCCACCGCCAACTCTTGGGTTACTCTTTTACCAACGAATAATAAGATTGACCGTCATATTATAACGCCCCCACGACTGAAAGGGCGAACATGTTTGGTGCAACCGGGATTCGAACCCGCGACTCTCGGATTACGAGTCGAACGCCTTAACATGCTTGGCCATGCCGGGCCTAAATCTTATGTCAAAACAAATATTATTTTGTTTTCTATAAACCTTTCATATGCATCTACACTTTGAAGTGGCTCTTAAATCAATCTAGAAACTGTAATTCTAAACCATGTTTCTCGTAATTGTCATGTGTCGAACATTTATGTTATTAACGGTTTTTTTTACATTCTTGTGGAGCATATGAAACTTACAGAAATCAATTCGCCAAAGAAAATACATAACTTTAAAATTTTTAGTATTATTTATTTTTGACTTCACATTTCAAGCAGTTCTACAGTTGAGATGTTTTGACAAACGTTGATGAATTACATTAACTAATTAATTAGAACAGTATATAATAAACACAATACCTCATATAAAACTCATCAAAATATGAGAAAGTTGAAAAATAATGAAAATTGATTTTCCAATACTAAGCTTTTTCTATTGGTTCTTTAAGGCTAATTGATAATACGTTAAGCAGGCAGTATTTAATTACAACATTAGAATGAATATCAGTGATGATTTATCATACAAACAGTTGTACTTTACCAGCTTAGAAACGGCACTTGTCGCATATCAGCTGTCGCTATTATCTCTTCGAAAGGGAGCCAGTTTATATCTCAAACCCACTATACAGATGTCCAAAAATGAATATAACAAAAACAAGGTCAAATAACATTTATACTTGGGATAACAATAACATTTAAAACAAAAAATATTCTCAAGACTTGTAAGTTTTATTACAGTTAATTATTGTTATTATTATTTATATTGTTTGTCATTATTATTTACATTGTTTATCGTTATTATTATTTATATTGTTTGTCATTATTATTTACATTTTTTATCGTTATTATTTATATAGTTTATCATTATTATTTATATTGTTTATCTTTATTATTTACATTGTTTATCATTACTATACTATTGTTTATCGTTATTATTTATATCGTTTATCGTTATTATTTATATTGTTTATCATTATTATTTATATTGTTTATCATTATTATTTACATTGTTTATCATTATTATAATATTGTTTATCGTTATTATTTATATTGTTTATCGTTATTATTTATATTGTTTATCGTTATTATTTATATTGTTTATTATTATTATTTATATGGTTTATCGTTATTATTTATATTGTTTATCGTTATTATTTATATTGTTTATTATTATTATTTATATGGTTTATCGTTATTATTTATATTGTTTATCGTTATTATTTATATTGTTTATTATTATTATTTATATGGTTTATCGTTATTATTTATGAAGTGTTTCATTACAGATTTCAGAAATAACTTTGTTTTTGAATAAAATTGCAATTCCTAAAGAGTTCCCTGAGTTAACTCCTTTGGATTTTTATTTTTGGGTCTTTTTGAAAGCAAAAGTCTGTCATAACAAACCAAAGAACCCTCAGGAACTGAAGTTTCATATTCACGTTGTTTTGATTCAGACAATTCTATTCAAATTCTGAGAACATATTTTCCAACGGAGTTATAGGAATATAATATATAGGAAAACATATAGGAATATGTTTTCTGACGACTTGTAACATTTATTTTAGGACGCCCTCTGTAGTAGTGTATTGTCTGTCAGTAGTCAGTCATTAGACACTAAAATGACATCAAATAAAGGACGCCTTATGTTGCAAGTTGTACTGTCGTGACATCAGTAAAACGTACGCTTGCCATGAATCACGAAAAATTTATGCATTCTGTAGGCTACAACACAGCATAGCGCTTAAACTTAAAAAGCAAGATATCATAACCAAAGTTTCGTTTTTAGTTTAGCAGATCTGGACTTAAAATATAATTAACTGTTTATGTATGTAATCTTACAATTTGTGAGGGATGTAATTTACTACAACGATCGTACATTATGTTGTAGTGCTTATAATTTTGATATTTATTTTTTTACATAAAACCTATTTAAAGTGTTCTGTTATATAATTCAGAATAATTAAAAAACAATAAAGTGTTTCCTATAGTTCACATAAAATATGTCTAATGAATCACTTATGATACTGTTATCTTAAAATACTCTACAAAAGTGCCAAAAGTTGTCTCTATTTATTTATGATTTTTAAGAGGTGGAATAACAGCAACAGTTTATAAGACACTATTATGCTATTGATAAATTGAATTGTTTAATCTGAAACTAAATAACATGACTGGTAGTAGAAACTACATCTAAACCTTGCACAGTAAGCGTCTTTGGATTATATGAACTTCGTGTGGTTTGAACTTAGATAAAACCACAAAACGTTTCATAATCTGGTAAAAAAATTGTATATGCATTTACTTTTATTTAATTGTCAATAAGTACAATAATTATTATTATATATGGTGTAATTTACATATAAATATCTTTAATTTTTCTTTCCACATGGAACAATATTAATTATGATAATATCTTCAGCTATAATAGAGCTTTCCAAAGAAATCAGTAAACCACAGCTGCTATGCAACATTCACATTTTACGGACCACGATTTCTTTTAAAATGATATATATACGATCAGCTTTATGTTTCACTTTGTAATTAGCTGGTTTAAAAAAATGAAAATACTCTTAAACTGCTTAGAATGAATATTTTCGCAATTAATAGCAACTATATAACAAGTTACATTTTTACAAGTTTTTGTTGAAACTATGTTACTGTATGAGTAAATATTTACCTTAATTTATTGTTAACTATTTATTTTTAAGTATTATTAACTGGTATTCACGAGAACACCAATATTAAAAATAATATTATTGTGAAAGAATGTGTATAACTTATAATCGTATTAGGACGAAAACCAAATAAATATATTTAGCCGTGGATATGAACTAATGTTAAATACACTAGTTACCCTAATACCCTATCCGACTCTTTTTCTTGTAAGAGAGCTTACTGTATAATATGCCAGTACACAGATAACTGAGTTTTATATGCTGGTCCTATGATTGATTTTCACATAAATAAACCTTTCACCTGCATATCACAGTCTGTAATGTTGGATATTATTTGCAATATCTGTAACCTACAGTGCATTGGTGAGACTCGTGACAGAATTGGAGATAGGTTATTGGGCACAAACGACATCTAATCAATAGAAATCTAGACCCGCTAATTCAAAACACTTTTGGGGAGACAAACGCAATCTTTCACATCTTGAAACAGTCCTTTTGCCATTAGCGCTTATTAATCACTCACTGCCTATACGAATTATCGCTTATTGATCACTGATTGCATGAACGAAAATAATCCCCACTTTACAATTTACAAATGTTAAGATGCTAGAACTGAGCCTTCCTTTTATCGTGACCCAGCATGGCCAGGTAAGTTAAGGCGTGCGACTCGTAATCTGAGGGTCGCGGGTTCGCATCCCCGTCGCGCCAAACATGCTCGTCCTTTCAACCGTAGGAATGTTATAATGTTACGGTCAATCCCACTATTCGTTGGTAAAAGTGTAGCCCAAGAGTTGGCGGTGGGTGGTGGTGACTAGCTGCCTTCCCTCTAGTCTTACACTGCTAAATTAGGGACGGCTAGCGCAGATATCCCTCGAGTAGCTTTGCGCAAAATTCAGAAACAAATCCTTCTGTTGTCATGTTTCGTCACCCACCAACGTATTAGGTGCATGGACTTGGATGGAAACTGTTAATAATCTGGGTTAAAAGAAGAAAAAAATCGGTTTTCGATATCCGTGGTTGGCAGAACACAGAGAGCTCATAGTGTAGCTTTGGGTTTTGGCCCGGCATGGCCTAGCGCGTAAGGCGTGCGACTCGTAATCCGAGGGTCGCGGGTTCGCGCCCGCGTCGCGCTAAACATGCTCGCCCTCTCAGCCGTGGGGGTGTATAATGTGACGGTCAATCCCACTATTCGTTGGTAAAAGAGTAGCCCAAGAGTTGGCGGTGGGTGGTGATGACTAGCTGCCTTCCCTCTAGTCTTATACTGCTAAATTAGGGACGGCTAGCACAGATAGCCCTCGAGTAGCTTTGTGCGAAATTTCCAAACAAACAAAAGCTTTGGGTTTAACTTCAAACAAGCTTTTCTTCTGGATTTTACTATTATAACAATGTGATTCTACAATACTTTAGTAACTTAATTTAAAACGTCGTATTACTATCCAAAATTTTAATATACATTTCTGTTTGTTTCTATTAAAACGTTTTTAAAAACAGTTTCTAAAATAAATATTTTTACAATAAAGTACCATGATAAATGTATCTTCCAGGTAACTGTTAAAAATAAGAGCTTTGAAGATAATACTAATTATGGTTCAATTATCCAAGACGAACCTGCAATTTCGCAGCTTTTGTACATTTAGAACAGCTAAACAGATGCAGGATATTGGTTAACTCAATATTTGCTACTCCACTCAAATGATTTTACTGGTGTGTATTATGGATACCTTTGATCTGTTAGAGATCTTGTGTCGTGTTTAGGTACTGGTTTCATGCTCTTCTGCATCTATCAAAAACAAACTAAATTTTGAAAAGAATGTATTTACGTCTCTGCAGCTACGATATAGAGTAATAGACCAGGTTGAATCTAACAATGTAAGTAAAAAATCACCTTTTGTCTCCATGTCAAATTTCAGTTTGTTTTCAGCATTTCAACGTGGGTTCTTTGTTTTTATACAAATTACAATAAAGCTGCTGTTACACGTTACACGTAAAGAAACTGTAATTATACATAACTTCCGAAAAGCAAATATTAACCAATGAATGGTTTCCGTTTCTGACTTCTAAATGTTTACTGTTTAAATAATAATATAGTACGACATTAGAAAATTTCATTATACACTAAATAACTGCTGTTTGCAGAGTTGATACGTTACTGGATGAAATAAATAACATAATTAGCTCATTCGTTAAGAATTTCTGTTTATAAATACGTTATTCAACACCAGTATACAAATAATGACTTTAACAAGAGACCTGGCATAACTTGCTAATAAAACAATTGAATATAATCAAGATGATAAGTGTTCAAGGAGTTGTTTGAAGGTAACTGAAAGGAAGCATCACAAACGTAAGCTTCACAACATTCGTCTGCAACCAGTCTGAAAGAATCGAATCGTGTGGTGGTTTATCCAACAACAAAATAGAATGATCGTTATAATGATTAGTTTGGCAAAATGAATCAAGAAGTAGTAATTTAAGAAACGAAGAAACAAGATAAAAAGGTAAAACTTATGTTGCAATACTCTCACACTTATTACATCATATTGAGGCTTTCGTTCTACTGAAGGGAATCTATACTTAAAACTGCGATTGTAAAGTGATGTATTTCAACTATATGGTTGTTTTTGATAATATTTAATATTACGTATAAATAAACAACTATATAATATACACATTCTCCATTCTGATTATAAAAAATAATCTACAAGCTAAAGAAATGTATCAAACATAGAGGAATGTTTGGTAACTCAGTCTCCACGAGTACTGAGGAAAGTTTGGTAACTCAGTCTCCACGAGTACTGAGGAAAGTTTGGTAACTCAGTCTCCACGAGTACTGAGGAAAGTTTGGTAACTCAGTCTCCACGAGTACTGAGGAAAGTTTGGTAACTCAGTCTCAACGAGTACTGAGGAAAATTTGGTAACTCAGTCTCAACGAGTACTGAGGAAAGTTTGGTAACTCAGTCTTCACGAGTACTGAGGAAAGTTTGGTAACTCAGTCTTCACGAGTACTGAGGAAAGTTTGGTAACTCAGTCTTCACGAGTACTGAGGTAAGTTTGGTAACTCAGTTTTCACGAGTACTGAGGAAAGTTTGGTAACTCAGTCTTCACGAGTACTGAGGTAAGTTTGGTAACTCAGTCTTCACGAGTACTGAGGAAAGTTTGGTAACTCAGTCTTCACGAGTACTGAACTAAACGGATCTGCCTAAAATTAATATGACTTTTTTATTTTCACGAGTTAGTGATTGGCTAGCAAATTTTTAAAAACGACTTAAAACATTGTAATAGTGCTCCATTACTATTATACAACATATACCCCTACGTTTGTTGTTTTAGTTACTCTGCACAACAAAGTTTTTGCTTCTTGAACACTGTTGGATGTTCCTTATAGTTTTTTTGCTGCTGATCACAAAAATCACATCCAAATGTGCCCATCACGTACCGTTTCATCGAAATGTTCAGTTTTACCAGGACATTGCTACAATGGAAAAACGATATCAGGGCAACTGGAATCCGTCAATGCTTGCTGACTACTGTTGGTCACTGCAACGTGATGCACCGGACATTGAATACAAACGAAAATCAGGAGCAAAACACTTTTAATTATGTTGAATTTAAAAGCGTATTAGAAACATAAACGCGATTAAATACGTTATTTCCGGTAAACAGTTGACTGTCTATTTCTCAGAGTTCCCACGTGATGAAGCAAAACCAAAACTATATTTGTGCATACCCACCTGTCACAATCAGCAAAAACTTTTCAGGAAGCAAAACTTTTCAAAAACATTGTTGTGCAGTGTTGTCAACGTGTGTTAGTGAAATAGAGCATGTTAAGATAACTTCAAAATATCTTACTGGAGAACAAAGGTCTTGTTAAAATATAAAATAATAATTATTTTTCATCTTCCTTGAAGAATTACAAAACAATTTATTTTCATATTTCTGAAGCGCAAGTACAATGTACGCCACACAAAACTGTATTATCACACAAAACTGTATTACCACACAAAACTGTATTATCACACAAAACTGTATTACCACACAAAACTGTATTACCACACAAAACTGTATTATCACACAAAACTGTATTACCACACAAAACTGTATTATCACACAAAACTGTATTACCACACAAAACTGTATTATCACACAAAACTGTATTATCACACAAAACTGTATTACCACACAAAACTGTATTACCACACAAAACTGTATTATTACACAAAACTGTATTACCACACAAAACTGTATTATCACACAAAACTGTAATACCACACAAAACTGTATTATCACACAAAACTGTATTACCACACAAAACTGTATTATCACACAAAACTGTATTACCACACAAAACTGTATTACCACACAAAACTGCATTACCACACAAAACTGTATTATCACACAAATCTGTATTACCACACAAAACTGTATTATCACACAAAACTGTATTACCACACAAAACTGTATTATCACACAAAACTGTATTACCACACAAAACTGTATTATCACACAAAACTGTATTACCACACAAAACTGTATTATCACACAAAACTGTATTACCACACAAAATGTATTATCACACAAAACTGTATCATGTTTTTCAAATTTTTATATATACCAAATGACTTTTAGTTTCCCTGCTACTTGAATTTTTTAAATATTGTGATGAAATCACACAATATAAAGAGCTACGCTAATGTTTAATAATTATAAGATTATATAACTGTTTTACCATTCTGAAAGTTAGCCCATTACCCGCTGCTAGTAGCAAGTGTCTAAACAAATTTCTATTTTTTTTAGTTCTATGCCCGATTCATATATTTCACACTTCATTCCAAGACATCAGTACGTACTTGTCTCGTATTTTTCTCCCCCACCCGTAGTGGGCAGAACACGGATAACCAACTATGTAACTTAAAGTTCTTAAAATTAAACAAAAAACTTATTTTTTTTTCAACAACCTGAACTGTGTATAGTTTGTTTGTTTTTGAATTTCGCGCAACGCTACACGAGAACTATCTGTGCTAGCCGTCCCTAATTTAGCAGTGTAAAACTAGAAGGAAGGCAGCTGGTCATCACCACCCACCGCCAACTCTTGGGCTACTCTTTTACCAACGAATAGTGGGATTGACTGTTACATTATAACGCCCCCACGGCTGGGAGGGCTAGCATGTTTTGGAGCGCCTCGGGCGCGAACCCGGGACCCTCAGATTACGAAGTACACGCCTTAACGCGTTAGGCCATGCCAGGCCAGAAGTGTGTATAGATAAAAGAACTCCGTATATTTCTGAACGACTGATATGAGCGAGTGGTTACGTCACTCCAATTGTAATTCTAGTGTCTCGGTTTCGAATCCCGTAACCAAACACTTTCGCCCTTTCAACCATGGTGGCGTTATAATGTGACGATCAAACACTAACAACATAAATACTGTACATATTAAGAAATGTGTAATTTAAATGAACACTAACAACACAAATACTATAGATATTAAAGAATGTATAGCTTAAATGAACATAAATACTGTACGTATTAAGAAATGTGTAATTTAAATGAACACTAACAACATAAATACTATAGATATTAAAGAATGTATAGCTTAAATGAACATAAATACTGTACGTATTAAAGAATCTGTAATTTAAATGAAGTTTGCATATCATTCATAGTTGGAGAATGCTGTTTGATATGGACTGTTTCTTTAATCAGCAAATCGAGAGGTAAATGTAGTTTGACAGTTTAAGTTATGTTCTGTTTCTTCAGTGTATTGACGTACAGTGGAAGAACGGGGATTGGTCAACGTTCTGTGTGCTTTTGTTTTTTGAATTTCGCGCAAAGCTACACGAGAGCTACAACTAGGTCTGCGTGGCTAGGTGGTTAAGGTGCTCGACTGGCAATCTGAGGGTCGATGGTTCGAATCCCCGTCACACCAAACATGCTCGCCCTTTCAGCCTTAAGAGCGTTATATCGTGACGGTCAATCCCACTATTCGCTGGTAAAAGAGTAGCCCAAGAGTTGGCGGTGGGTGGTGATAACTAGCTGCCTTCCTTCTAGTCTTACACAACTAAATTAGGGACGGCTAGCACAGATAGCCCTCGTGTAGCGTTGCGCAACATTCAAAAACAAACAGCAAACAAACACAATGTGTAACAACGAAAGATAGTTTGCTTCATGAAGAAAAGGAAAATTGTGACGTAGTTAATATACAATAACTCTTGTGAAAAATAATACGGGATCAATCCAGGTGCAGGCTGCATCGAAGTAAATGGTGTCAGTAACTTGCACATAGTTGATGACATTCTGAAAAGTGCAACTGAATTGCACTCGACTTTGGTATTCCATCAGGAACATGACTCCCTGGGAAGTAAATCATCTGAACACAACAATGATCCCAAGCGTACAGAAAATGTGATACACAATGTGTCTGGACCATAAAGAATCCAACTGGCCAGTCACAACCATGGTGTGGTCCATACAAAGTCCTGTATGGGATCGGATGAAGACTAAAAAAAATCAAAAGACGTCCAAAGAACCTGTGTTTATCTCACACTTCACTAAAGACATTTGGAACAATATTCCACAATCGTGTATTGACAACTTTACTTGTTACTTTCACATGATAAAGATTCATACTGTTACTGCATTATTCATTTTGAAGCAGTTATTCGTTGTTTGTGATTCATGCACGTGTATCTCTTGTGTTTTTCCTTTTTTTTAAAGATAATTCAATCTATTTTAATTTTAAAACTATCAAATTTATTTTAACTGTGCAACACCGTTGGGATTTGCATAGTAAATCTATGTCTGCGAATTTACAATGCTGAAAAACGGGTTTCTATACCCGGATGTAACTTTGCACTCAGTCTCATATGAAGTTGTTTTGCGTTTTTGACTATTGGAACGATTTTATCGATAACTAAGCACATAGTTACACAATGACCTATCCGTGCTTTTCTCATCATGGGTTTCGAAACCCTATTTCTACTTTTGTAAGTCCGAATGCATGCCGTTGTGTCACTGGGGGGTGGAGTGGGGGTTTTAAAACTGTCGTTCTACTAAACTGATCAAATAAAATAGGTTAAAATCTCTTGTTTTATATGTGAAATACACGTAGTCTAGGAATGTATGTCAACAACCTATAGAGTCCACGTCTTCATATTTTTTTATAATATCGCATCATAATTCAATACCCTGAAGAATAACTCAAATTAAAACATAATTTTGTATTTCTGATTGATTCATATTAATTACTATTGCATCGTTAACGTTTAAACTAAGTTTCAGATAAAGGTAACTTAATCAATGGATGAATGACTCTATTTTATGATCGTGTATATCGCTTTGCACATGGCAAAAAAAACTTACAAGTATAAATACGATCCAAAGCTTTTGTACAGTATACAGTTTGAACTCGTTCGAAGTTTTGAAATCCAACGGAAGCTATAAATGATATTAATATCTTAAACGTTTTGACCTTTTTGAGAGGTTTATGTTAGGCATTAATGAACAGGCTAAGCAAATAATTCAAATTAATCATCGAGGTAATAATTTTAGAAACTTAGACTTCTGAGGAAATATACATACAGTTGTGATAAACTGTTGATTTATTATAAACACAGTGCTGTGCAAATAAACTAGTTGTGCTGTGCTTTCTGAGGAGATCGTACCCAAAATTTCTATTTTATAAGCGTTTAAGCTTAAAGTTGGAACACCAAAAGGGGCTCCTCATAGAATGTTAACTACCAATCCTTTTTCAGATAAGTTTCCAAGTAAATGTAATATATTATGTGTTTATATATTACATAAATGTAATATATTATGTGTTTATATATTAAGGGTAATCCATATCTATGAAAGTAATTAATGAGTTGCCTACAGGACTGTTCTTCAAATTCCTCAATGAGACTTAAAACATTTTAATTTTTCTTAATATTTTAAGGAAAAAGTGGTATTTTATTTAACTAAACCTAGTAAACTTTTCTTTAAGTTGACTAGAGAGCAAAGATATAATATTCAAAAATTATTTATAGGTGTTTTTTCAATGGCGAATTGTGATAGCCTTTTTTCAATGGCGAATTGTGATACCTTATTTACAGTGTTTGTACCTTGAAAACAATACAAAGTAACACAAAATACAAGTTACACTGTACTTACTAGTGTAAACAAAAAACTAATATTTTTCGGCATTTTCTCCACTACATTACTTACTTTCATGGCTACGTTTTAGCCGTTTAACACATGTTTTGCTCAAATATTATAATTACAAAAGGAACATGCGCCACTTTCAATCCTAACACTGATGCGTGTTCAGATTGTCAATCACGTGCTTATTTGTTATACAATATATCCGTTATTTTCAGTCAGCAGCTGATAACTATGAGGTCTCCGGTAATCGGATAACAGGACTGAATGTCATGTTTACAGCGTGCCCAAAGTTTGTTCAGAAGTGTAATGTTTGACATCTTAGATCTTCCACTCCCTACCCATCACGTTAAGCACTTGGATACACCAGACCAATTTTTTAAAAATATCTCACAACCGAGTTTACGTTAAATATCTGAATTTGTACATTTAACAAAGCAACACTTATAGCAATCAATTATAATAAAAGTAAATCCAAGCCCTGTGTCGTGAAATACACCACCACTGAGTCGGCTGACTCAGCGAAAAGTTAGAGGGTTTACGAAGATAAAATTGGGGTTTGATCTCCACGAATAGTACATCGCATACACCTATCTGAGGTTAAAATCTAACAAAGAAACAGAACATCCTGTGTAACTGTTAGGAAGAAAGGTTATAAATACGAATAACAAATGTTCAGCTTATGTTTGAATATAAACTCTCTTATATTGTTATTATGGTAGAAGGAAATAATGATGCTAACAAAGCAAACAACCCGACAGTAACAATACTTTTAACCTTTAGTGTTTTCAAATACAACCCAACAGTAACAATGCTTTTAACGTTTAGTGTTTCCGAATACAACCCGACAGTAACAATGCTTTTAACGTTTAGTGTTTCCGAATACAACCCGACAGTAACAATACTTTTAACCTTTAGTGTTTTCAAATACAACCCGACAGTAACAATGCTTTTAACGTTTAGTGTTTCCGAATACAACCCGACAGTAACAATGCTTTTAACGTTTAGTGTTTCCGAATACAACCCGACAGTAACAATGCTTTTAACGTTTAGTGTTTCCGAATACAACCCGACAGTAACAATACTTTTAACGTTTAGTGTTTCCGAATACAACCCGACAGTAACAATGCTTTTAACGTTTAGTGTTTCCGAATACAACCCGACACTAACAATACTTTTAACGTTTAGTGTTTCCAAATACAACCCGACAGTAACAATGCTTTTAACGTTTAGTGTTTCCGAATACAACCCGACAGTAACAATGCTTTTAACGTTTAGTATTTCCGAATACAACCCGACAGTAACAATACTTTTAACGGTTAGTGTTTCCGAATACAACCCGAGAGTAACAATACTTTTAACTTTAGTGTTTCCGAATACAACTCGACAGTAACAATACTTTTAACGTTTAGTGTTTCCGAATACAACCCGACAGTAACAATGCTTTTAACGTTTAGTGTTTCCGAATACACCCCGAGAGTAACAATACTTTTAAAGTTTAGTGTTTCCGAATACAACCCGACAGTAACAATACTTTTAACGTTTAGTGTTTCCGAATACAACCCGACAGTAACAATACTTTTAACGTTTAGTGTTTCCGAATACAACCCGACAGTAACAATGTTTTTAACGTTTAGTGTTTCCGAATACAACCCGACACTAACAATACTTTTAACGTTTAGTGTTTCCAAATACAACCCGACAGTAACAATGCTTTTAACGTTTAGTGTTTCCGAATACAACCCGACAGTAACAATGCTTTCAACGTTTAGTATTTCCGAATACAACCCGACAGTAACAATACTTTTAACGTTTAGTGTTTCCGAATACACCCCGAGAATAACAATACTTTTAAAGTTTAGTGTTTCCGAATACAACCCGACAGTAACAATACTTTAACGTTTAGTGTTTCCGAATACAACTCGACAGTAACAATACTTTTAACGATTAGTGTTTCCGAATACAACCCGACACTAACAATACTTTTAACGTTTAGTGTTTCCAAATACAACCCGACAGTAACAATGCTTTTAACGTTTAGTGTTTCCGAATACAACCCGACAGTAACAATGCTTTTAACGTTTAGTATTTCCGAATACAACCCGACAGTAACAATACTCTTAACGTTTAGTGTTTCCGAATACAACCCGACAGTAACAATGCTTTTAACCTTTAGTGTTTCCGAATACAACCCGACACTAACAATACTTTTAACGTTTAGTGTTTCCAAATACAACCCGACAGTAACAATGCTTTTAACGTTTAGTGTTTCCGAATACAACCCGACAGTAACAATGCTTTTAACGTTTAGTATTTCCGAATACAACCCGACAGTAACAATACTTTTAACGTTTAGTGTTTCCGAATACAACCCGAGAGTAACAATACTTTTAACTTTAGTGTTTCCGAATACAACTCGACAGTAACAATACTTTTAACGTTTAGTGTTTCCGAATACAACCCGACAGTAACAATGCTTTTAACGTTTAGTGTTTCCGAATACACCCCGAGAGTAACAATACTTTTAAAGTTTAGTGTTTCCGAATACAACCCGACAGTAACAATACTTTTAACGTTTAGTGTTTCCGAATACAACCCGACAGTAACAATACTTTTAACGTTTAGTGTTTCCGAATACAACCCGACACTAACAATACTTTTAACGTTTAGTGTTTCCAAATACAACCCGACAGTAACAATGCTTTTAACGTTTAGTGTTTCCGAATACAACCCGACAGTAACAATGCTTTTAACGTTTAGTATTTCCGAATACAACCCGACAGTAACAATACTTTTAACGTTTAGTGTTTCCGAATACAACTCGACAGTAACAATACTTTTAACGTTTAGTGTTTCCGAATACAACCCGACAGTAACAATGCTTTTAACGTTTAGTGTTTCCGAATACAACCCGACAGTAACAATGCTTTTAACGTTTAGTGTTTCCGAATACAACCCGACAGTAACAATACTTTTAACGTTTAGTGTTTCCGAATACAACCCGACAGTAACAATGCTTTTAACGTTTAGTGTTTCCGAATACAACCCGACACTAACAATACTTTTAACGTTTAGTGTTTCCAAATACAACCCGACAGTAACAATGCTTTTAACGTTTAGTGTTTCCGAATACAACCCGACAGTAACAATGCTTTTAACGTTTAGTATTTCCGAATACAACCCGACAGTAACAATACTTTTAACGGTTAGTGTTTCCGAATACAACCCGAGAGTAACAATACTTTTAACTTTAGTGTTTCCGAATACAACTCGACAGTAACAATACTTTTAACGTTTAGTGTTTCCGAATACAACCGACAGTAACAATGCTTTTAACGTTTAGTGTTTCCGAATACACCCGAGAGTAACAATACTTTTAAAGTTTAGTGTTTCCGAATACAACCCGACAGTAACAATACTTTTAACGTTTAGTGTTTCCGAATACAACCCGACAGTAACAATACTTTTAACGTTTAGTGTTTCCGAATACAACCCGACAGTAACAATGTTTTTAACGTTTAGTGTTTCCGAATACAACCCGACACTAACAATACTTTTAACGTTTAGTGTTTCCAAATACAACCCGACAGTAACAATGCTTTTAACGTTTAGTGTTTCCGAATACAACCCGACAGTAACAATGCTTTCAACGTTTAGTATTTCCGAATACAACCCGACAGTAACAATACTTTTAACGTTTAGTGTTTCCGAATACACCCCGAGAATAACAATACTTTTAAAGTTTAGTGTTTCCGAATACAACCCGACAGTAACAATACTTTTAACGTTTAGTGTTTCCGAATACAACTCGACAGTAACAATACTTTTAACGATTAGTGTTTCCGAATACAACCCGACACTAACAATACTTTTAACGTTTAGTGTTTCCAAATACAACCCGACAGTAACAATGCTTTTAACGTTTAGTGTTTCCGAATACAACCCGACAGTAACAATGCTTTTAACGTTTAGTATTTCCGAATACAACCCGACAGTAACAATACTCTTAACGTTTAGTGTTTCCGAATACAACCCGACAGTAACAATGCTTTTAACCTTTAGTGTTTCCGAATACAACCCGACACTAACAATACTTTTAACGTTTAGTGTTTCCAAATACAACCCGACAGTAACAATGCTTTTAACGTTTAGTGTTTCCGAATACAACCCGACAGTAACAATGCTTTTAACGTTTAGTATTTCCGAATACAACCCGACAGTAACAATACTTTTAACGTTTAGTGTTTCCGAATACAACCCGAGAGTAACAATACTTTTAACTTTAGTGTTTCCGAATACAACTCGACAGTAACAATACTTTTAACGTTTAGTGTTTCCGAATACAACCCGACAGTAACAATGCTTTTAACGTTTAGTGTTTCCGAATACACCCGAGAGTAACAATACTTTTAAAGTTTAGTGTTTCCGAATACAACCCGACAGTAACAATACTTTTAACGTTTAGTGTTTCCGAATACAACCCGACAGTAACAATACTTTTAACGTTTAGTGTTTCCGAATACAACCCGACACTAACAATACTTTTAACGTTTAGTGTTTCCAAATACAACCCGACAGTAACAATGCTTTTAACGTTTAGTGTTTCCGAATACAACCCGACAGTAACAATGCTTTTAACGTTTAGTATTTCCGAATACAACCCGACAGTAACAATACTTTTAACGTTTAGTGTTTCCGAATACAACTCGACAGTAACAATACTTTTAACGTTTAGTGTTTCCGAATACAACCCGACAGTAACAATGCTTTTAACGTTTAGTGTTTCCGAATACAACCCGACGGTAACAATGCTGTTAATGTTTAGTGTTTCCGAATTCATGTAAAATGAGCTCTTGTCATGCATTAATGTACCTGTTAAACATTATTTTTAGAAACCGTAAACTTTCTTTCATGAATTTAGTTCGTCTGCACCATACAAAATAAAACGAATAATAATAAATCCAATTACGCAACTAGCACGAGCTCCAAATTTTTATTCGTATTTTCTATCCACAGACTCCACTGCTCTCACAATAAACTTGGCAAAAGATTAATAGGTTTAACGTGATTAACGTTAACGGAAAAATAAATCTCAACCGACTATATATTCTTTAGGTATCTTTGCCTCACAGACGCTTCATGATAACTTTGTTGACTGGTCTTATAATGCTTCATGAGAAGGTTGTGTAAGAAATAGATCCATTACAACCTGAGAACTGTGGCACGTATAACGAAACAGCGAAATAAAAATAAACATTAGTGAGTTCGTTCCTAAATATTAAAGCTATTTATTCCAAAGGGATAAAAAGAAAATCTAATTTACTAGAGTAATGTAACAAAACCGTAATAAAAAATATTTAAAAAGTAGTGAATATATATCTTTGCTTTAATCTTAAAGCTCAATGCTGAATCGTCAGATAACTTTGTTCCATTTACCTCCTTATTAGGCAGAAAATTAGTTTTTATCTACTTGTTTCTTTCTCTCTATTATCACTCTATATTATTTTATCAGTTTGTCTGATTATATTAAGAGAAATTTAGCTTATTCTTCTTAAAGTATGGTTTAGCCTGGTGGTTAGAGCGCTGAGTTGCAAGCTGTGAGTCCTGGGTCCGAATCCCATTTCCGAGCATACTTATCTTTTCAGCAACTGAGGCGTTATAAGATGATAGTCAATCACAAATTTCGTTGGTCTAGAGTTGGCGGTTTGTGATATTAACTAGGTTCTTTCTGTCTAGTCCATAACTTCTATATTAGGGATGCTAGCGTAAATATCTATGAAGTAAATTTGCGCAAAATTCAACCAATAAATAGCCCTAATAAATTACGTTGGTAATAAGACATTGGTATTATATTTTTAACACTGCATTATTTATTCAGTCTCAGGAATAAGAACAGAATATCATAGTTACTTCAACCATATCTTGATGAGCTCTGTGTTTAGTGAAATAGGCTGCCAGAGTGGATATGGCAGACATAATATGGTTAAAATACTATTATACGCCCATGAATCTTTTCAGACTAACCTTAATAAAGAAGGTGACAAATGTTTGATAAGTTTAATAATAGTATTTTATGATAAATATAATTATTTATAAATATAATAATAATATAATAATTAGTTTATTATAACTAAAAAACAAGCCGAATGTAAAACAAATTAAACAGAAACTCTGCATCAACTGAAAAAATCCCAGGGTACAAGCTACAATATGGGATTATAAAATGTACCCTAGGTTCTACTTACTTTATTATTTAACTTGATTAAAATATATTTATTTTCACTATAAATATAATAATGTATAATTATATATATATATGATGTAATAACCATAATGTTTTAAAAGCCAAAACAAAACATATTAAAATTTAAAAAAGTTAAACAAAACACGCTGCATTTAAAAAACAAGGAAGAAGGATCCCAGGGTACAAGTTACAATGTGGGATCGCCTAACTGGAAATGCTTCACCAATCTTGAACGTTTATCAGTAGAAACAAACTTTGATTTGTTTATATATATATATAAGAATCATTTCATACACCCAGGTAATAGCATTAGAATGACAAAAAGGTCTATTATAAACCAGAAACAGTGCAACACGAACAACGTTTCATGTTTATGGGCATGATCTTCAAGCACGAAAATGTGTTCCGAGCGTGCGATTCTTTTATATCAGGCGTGGCATGGCCAGGTGGTCGCTTAATATGTAGTGAATCCCACAACTTACTCCTGGTTAAAAAGAGTAGCCCAAGAGTTAGCTGTGGGTGGTGATGACTAGCTGCCTTTCCTGTAGTCTTACACTGCTAAACATTCATATCACTCAAGTTTCGTTAATTATTATTTAGTATAATAGCAAAATACTAAGATGATAAGGATATAAGTCGTTATTCTATTAACATTAATATAAGTGTCTCGCAATAAACTGGAGTACGACGTAAACCACGCTAATTAACAACTCGTTGAATATTTTAGAAATAAATGTATACATGTATAACCTAGTTTATCACAGGCACATACTTAATTTCAGTATTTTTCTTCTTATTTTCCTTTTTTATCACAGATATGCTAACACTGATTGGTTTGGATTGTAGGAAACCCATAAAATGAGTTTAGGTAACTTTCTACACCTAATTCTCACAACTAACTACATCGTAATATCGTATTGTAACGCATTTGGTAATTGCATTCCCAGCTCGAGGACAGAGAACGAGACGTTATACCGTTTATCTTGATTATTGCTTCACTTATGAGCTTTGAATGCAACGTCACACAAAGTACAACGGTAGCAAATACTGCCGAGTGTGGAACCATGTATAAAGGTCTGAGAAATAAATTTAGAACATGCTAAGACATAATTCCATCATAGAGTTTTTTGTACTAAATCAAATGCATCGCTGAATATACGTTATAGGCATAATATTTTTTTATTTTTTTTTTTAGAATTAAGCACAAAGCTACACAAAGGGCTATCTGTGCTCTGCCCACCACGGGTATCGAAACCCGGTTGTTAATGTTTAAGTCCACAGACATACCACTCTGCCACATGGGGGGCATTTTTTGCTCAGCCCACCGAGGGAATCGAACCCCAGATTTTAGCCTTGTAAATCCAGAGATGCCGCTGTACTAGCGGGTGAAATAATACTTTGTTTGTGTCACAGACGAGTAATGTGTTTGCATTTTCGTAACTCGCTGATTTACACATAAATGTGAATAAAGCTTTACAAAGCCTTCTTTTTATAGAGTATACGAAACATATTTATTATTTTTGTTATCTTTTTTATTATCACAAAGCTTCACTGTCCTGTAAGACTAGAGTATTACCACTGAAACACCAGCAAAGACACATATGTGAACAATGTTGTTTAAAGTTCTAGGTAAAATGTGTCTGCCATTTATTACATACGTACTAATAAATTTCTTTGTGTTCTTGTAACATACGGAATGAAATCCCATTAGTTAGAATATCAATACTCGTCTAACTTCGAAATTAAACAGAAATTACAATATATGTAAAACTTTGTTTGTTTATTTGTTTTTCTCATAGCAAAGCCACAAAGGGCTACCTGCTCAGCCCACTGAGGGGAATCGAACCCCTGAATTTAGCGTTGTAAGTCCGGAAACATACCGCTGTACTAGCGGGGGGCATAAAACTTTGAATAACGCTTAAGAATAACCGAGTTAAATATATTACATACATCTAACCATAATAATAAACCTAATGGGCTAACAAAATATGCTTTTCTTAACTAGTTTAGAGATTTTCGGATTTTTTACTAATTTGAAATTTATAAATCTGGGGATTCTCACTTGAGAAAGTATTACAAGAAGTTTCAAAAAAAAAAAAACTGTCCCTAATTTAGCAGTGTAAGACTAGAGGGAAGGCAGCTAGTCATCAACACCCACCGCCAACTCTTGGGCTACTCTTTTACCAACGAATAGTGGGATTGACCGTCACATTATAATGCCTCCACGGCTGATAGGGCGAACATGTTTGGTGCGACCGGGATTCGAATCCGCGACACTCAGATTATGAGTCGCACGCCTTAACCCACCTGGCCATGCCAGGGCTCCAAAACAAAAAATAAGGAATGACATTTATGGTTTAAGTTTAAAAATATTAGAACTCAATTACGTGGAGTTGCTTTTACTGTCATTTGAGAATTATAATTATAAGTATAAACAATATAATCTCAATAAGAGAAACTGTTATTAAAAAGGATACTTAGTAAAATGACAAAATAATTAAACTATAACACGATAAAGGCAATAGAATAGGCAATGAAACGAGTTTTTATCCTATAGCTATTCAACTGATAGGTTTATCCGTATATACGGATAAACTTATAACTTATGTCCAGTTATCTACTTCCACACTTCTGTTGCTGGTAGAAACAAAGTTAATAAGTAGACTAGTAGTTGCTTGGAGAATGTAATTATCTAAGTGACATAACCCACAACCACAGGGGCCTCAAACACGTCTTAAAGATCACCCATGCATGACGTAGTCGAAGAATAGGTTCTATGGATCGTTGTAACCGAATATTGTCTCTGATCTTATGTTTCTGGACCTCTTCGGGATCCTGAAGGCGCTAGCTTTAGTTTTCCGTGTAACTTTGTATGTTTGTTCAACTAAATCCTTCCACAGTTTTGGAATTAGCAGCAAGAAACTTGACGGAAAGAATCTGGGTGGTTATGGAAGTGGTGTGTATTAAAGGAAGGGTGCGATCGTTATATCTGAACCTTTGTGAACCATGAGAGAACGTTTGCATCTCTCAGAATCGTACATATATTATGACAGCAGTTATAAAATTAATAACATATTAAAAGGCAGCACAAAGTTTACTAATTTAAAATTATCACCAAATAATAGAGAAACAAATTTATAAAAGTATTGATTAAAATTCATAAACAATAATATAATAGCAAAATAGGAATGTTTAAGACTAACTGTATCACGCACTTATTCTTATGTGTAGTTTCGCTGATAGATAAAGAAAATAGTTCCGGTTATTCCTTTAGTTTTTAATATAAACGTCATGAATTAACCTTTGTTTTAGTTACGTTTTTGGAACTATGTACTTGCAATGAATATACTACTAATCATAACTTTTAATTTTGTTATAAAATAAAATGTTTACAGTTTAATAATCGTGAGTATTATACAAGTTTTGATAGCTGTTGTAAGACTCATAGAGTAAGTTTGATTTTCAAAATTATTAATACTTTCCTCACTAATTTTCATGATCAAATTAATGTAACTGCAGTTAGATCAAGGTTAATACCAACAATTACTTTGTTGTTGTTTGGATTTTCCATTATGTAAAATAATGGGTTAAATGTTATCCTTTGTTCCTCGAGTCTACATGCAGAAAAAAGTACGTTGACTTCTTTGCTATCGTCTTTAGGGATTCCCAAAACGCAATCGGTTTTTACAGTATTTTGCTAATAAACACAAAACTTAAAATCGACTGTGCAACGTAAGAAATTCGGCGTCTCTTGCTTGAAAGTACGCAATAATAAAACAGTTTTGAATGTGATACATATCATAACAAAATTTTCAAAGACTTATGTTCCAGTTATAACGGTTGGATTTCAGATTTCTTTAAAATTAGATAAGTTACTAATTTAGCGAACTCTGCATCAAAAAATAACGAATTTAAAAGTTTATTTGTTTTGAATTTCGCGCAAACCAATCGAGGGCTATCTGCGCTAGCCGTCCCTAATTTACCAATGTAAGACTAGAGGGAAGGCAGCTAGTCATCACCAACCAACGCCAACTCTTAAGCTACTCTTTTATTATGAATAGTGGGACTGACCGTGACATTATAACGCCCCCACGGCTGGTAGGGTGAGCATGTTTGGTGCGACCGGGATTCGAACCCGCGACCCTCGGATTACGAGTCGAACGCCTCAACACGCTTAGCCATGCCGAAATTCAACAGACATTGATAAGTAGAATTGTTTTCCGAATATAATAATATATTTTATATTTAAATAGCTTGATGATGTTACACAGGTAAATTTCATGTTTCAATAAAATATATATAATATTATCCTGTTAGGGAAATTTATTATTTTGTCCCCCGCTAGTAGCACTTCGGTATTTCTGCGGACTTATTCCACTAGATATCGGGTTTTGATACCCACGAGTGGCATAGCACAGATAGCTAATTGTGTAGCTTTGTTCTTAACTACAAACAAAATTACAAAATTTAACTAATGAATATAAGGTATCCACAAAGTGATTCAACATTAATTTCTAACCTTCAGAATAGAATACGACACAGAATATAGAAACTAAGGCGATATATGAATTTAAATTATCGAGACAATAATCACATTATGTAAGTTAGATACATACGAAGAGAAATACGCAAATTTATTAAAGTCAGTGCTCTTAAATTAAAGAATAACGAGTTTAATATACGTTTGGAAAATGCGACTACTGGTATATCTTGTAAGAACACATACCGCAAAAATACGCATTTTAACTATTAGATTCGTACTATATAGTTGGCTTTTTCACTCACTTTCAAAAGTGCCCCCATTTCTCTAAAGTGTGTAACGCGTTTTAGAAGGGCAAGAGTAAGTGATGTGGAACATTATATAAACAACGACAAGGATTTAACTGAGTTCACTTGTGAACTTGTAGGATATCATTAGCTCCTGACAAAGCTGTAATAACGAAATATTGAGCTAATAAAACTACATTTTGGAGATGTAGGTCGTGATAATAATAAACTTAAGTTTACGTTAAACAAAGTTAATAATAATCATTTGGAGAAGAACTGGTCATCCACACGTTTGATTTTCTATAATGATTCCTACTGATTTTTTGCCACTCAAAAATAAATAATTTCTCTTCTAAAATCGCAATATTTTGTTGAACTAAGTAACATAAGCCATAGATAAGTATCCTGGCGGTGAAGGTCGTAAATGTTACTCTGCTTCATTTTCAGTGTTGAAATGTTACAAAAAATCATAAGACGACAATTTGAAGAACAATTATATTACAGCTTCATCAGGACTTATAAATACCCTATATGTTTACTAATCCAGTTCGGTCTCACGAAATTGCAATAACAAAATATTGTGTTAATAAAGCTACATTTTGAAGATTTAGGTCGTGATTTTATGTCCCCCGCTGATACAGCGGGTACGTCTAGAAATTTGCAACGCTAAGATCGGGGGTTCGATTCCTCTCTGTAGATTCCTCAGATAGCCCGATGTGGCTTTGCTCTAAGAAAACACACACAAACACGTGATTTTATTTACGTTAACATAAACGTCTCCAAATTGTATTACGTTTACAAATGACTGTACGTATAACTTCTACAGTCCTAACCGATTCTTTGTAGAGACAAAAATTAATAACTTAGAATTCTGCACAAAGTGTGTGTTTGTGTGCATTTCTTAGCAAAGTCACCACGGGATACCTGCTCTATCAACTAACGGGAATCGAACCACTTGACCCCAACATGACGAGTGGTTAAGGTACTCGACTCATAATCCGAGGGTCGCGGGTTCGAATCTCCGTCACAACAAACATGCTCACCCTTTCAGTCTTGGAGGCGTTTGTTTGTTTGTTTTGGAATTTCGCACAAAGCTACTCGAGGGCTATCTGTGCTAGCCGTCCCTAATTTAGCAGTGTAAGACTAGAGGGAAGGCAGCTAGTCATCACCACCTACCGCCAACTCTTGGGCTACTCTTTTACCAACGAATAGTGGGATTGACCGTCACATTATACGCCCCCACGGCTGGGAGGGCGAGCTTGTTTAGCGCGACGCGGGCGCGAACCCGCGACCCTCGGATTACGAGTCGCACGCCTTACGCGTTTGGCCATGCCAGGCCTCTTGGAGGCGTTATAACGTGACGGTCAATCCCACTATTCGTTGGTAAAAGAGTAGACCAAGAGTTGGCAGTGGGTGGAGACAACTAACTGCCTTTTCTCTCGTCTTACATTGCTAAATTAGGGACGGCTAACGCAGACAACCCTCGTGTGGTTTTGGGCGTAATTAAAAAAAAATAAATCGAACCACTTGAGTAACGCGTTGTAAATCCGTAAATTTACCGTTATCCAGCCACGGAACTCTGCACTAATCAAATGTACTACACATTTAAAGAAAAGGATATAAAGTAGCAGCTTTCTATCAAAGTTTCACATAATTACTCTTAGTATAGTATTTTAAAATAATTGTATTTCACTCGTAGTATCCTATAGATAATATTCAATGTTAAGATATTTTAAGTATAATATTGTTACGTTACACCAGGAAAAACAGCGTTTCGACTTTTCAATTATCTGTGTGTAAAATTATGATTAATATTAATTTAATTAAGGTTTCGTTTCGTCGATACGTTATTTCTTAATAAACAAAGAATTATCCATAATCGATATTTTCCACGTTATACACGATACGATCGATTGAAGAATGAGACGAAAACAGCGTTTAGCGCAAACTCGTAACATTTGTAAAGGTGCGAAGTAACCAAACTGTTTGATCTAATTTATCAGCTTCCGATAAGTAACGTCGTCAGATAACATTTAGGGTGTTAGATTTAGAACTAACGCTTGTGACTTCCATCTGAAGAAATTTCTCCTCAACTGTACGTGAACCCACGTATAAACACGTACAGCAACAGCAGCTTTACACATTCACTATCACATGTAATATTGATGTTTCTAATACTTTACTTAATCAAGACTTCTGTCCACACTCCATCACCGTGAATTGATTGTCTAACTCTATTTATCACTTAATCTAAGCCTCACATACTGTTAACTAATAAAATTTGTTAGTATCCACTACAAGCAAGTAACGCTGTCTCTTCGAAATGTCCAGTCGTGGCCGAACGCCTAGAATGCCAAGTTGTGGATCATAAAGCCGAAGGTTCGAGCTGTGAAAATGTCGCTGAGCACTACAACTGAAAGAGAGTTATAACTGTTACAATCAATTTCACTTTTCTGTTAAAAGTATCCATAAAGGCGACGAGTGCTGCTGATGGGTTTTTCTCCATCTGATTAACAGTCCTAAATAAGGAAAAGCTATGTTTGAGCCTATTAAAAAAATCTAATTTGGTCGGTTGGCTCAAGCGTCGTGAAAGATGCTGTTCAGAGAAACTATACAGAAAAACAACAGAATTTGATAATTAATACGTGAAATAAAAATAAATTATAACTGAACATAACATATACAAACATAAAAAGACGCTTTCTCACAAGATCAAAACTTTTGTTTCCAGTAAATATCTCTAATAATTATTTATTGACGACACTAGAGGTTTTATTATGACACGATTATGTTTTATAGTAGCCATTGGCCAAGGAAGTAGACCCAATGTTATCGAAACATCCGTTTCTTTAGAGGCAGTCTATAGAAAAGGACACAATCTCCTAATCATGTTATGTCTAAAGCAGAAGAAATGTTAAGTCTTTATAAAGGCTTCACTCTTCATTTTTGTCATAACAAACAAAAAAACACTTGAAGTTATTCACTTCTGGAGCGAGACAATGACAGCTGACGGTCCACAAACTTATCCCATACGATAAAAGCAAGACAGAGCTACAAACGAGCTTGAACAAAGACAAAATTAGACTGGTCCTGAAACAGAGATGTGCTCTACATGTTTATATTAAAACAAGTCTTTATTTATCATATCTTCTTGATAAACATAATACACGTATTTCGAACTAAGTTTACTATCTTACAACGCTAAAATTAGAGGTTCGATTCTCCACAGTAGACACGGAAGATAGACCAATGTTTGGTCTGAAAAAAACAAAACAAATACACAACTATTACTCTGAAAGAAATGTGCACCAACATAAAAAAATACGTTCAAACATTGGATAATACAGACTAATCTGATTATCGAAAATCCATATTAAAGATTCAGTTCTCAGACTAATACACTAATTAGTTTGTAGCCAAGATCTGCAAACAGTTAAAAAAAGTTAATTTTTTTTTAAATCCTCTCTTAAAAAGAATTTGTTCACTTATTATTTAGCGTAAAGCTACACTATGGGTAATGAAACCCAGTTATAAGTTTTCAGACATACCTCTGTGCCACAGGAGGTATCTACTTTACAACAACAGGAGTAAGTGTATTGTATCCAATTATCTTGCACTTAATAATAAATATTTTTCTCGTGATGCTGACGTCAGTTCTAAATATGTATATCAATTTATTTTAATCTGTTAAAAGAATGAATTTAAGAAAACTCCAGAAAGTGGATATTTTACTCCAACATTCTTAAAATATTACACGTTTTTGAATAATTAATTCGTTCGACACTTAACACTTAGATAAAACTAAACATAGTTATAAAAAAAAAAACATTTATAACTGTAAGCTACTTCGTGTTTCAGATAAACAAATAAATTGAGACCCGGCATGGCCAGGTAGTTAATGCACTGGACACCTCATCTGAGGGTCGCTGGTTTGAATCCCCGTCACACCAAACATGATCGCCCTTTCAGCCGTGGGGATAATATAATATGACGGTCAATCCTACTATTGAGTGGTAAAAGAGTAGCCCAAGAGTTGGCGGTGGGTGGTGATGACCAGCTTCCTTCCCTCTAGTCTTAGACTGCTAAATTATGGACAGTCTAGCGCAGATAGTCCTCGTGTAGCTTTGCGCGAAATTCAAAACGAATAAATTAACAGAATATTTTTATTTTTGAAAAATGCTGTATTCTTTTCACTAATATTTCTTTTTTAGGACAAACTGTTTGAAAAATATCTGACACCAATATGTAATTAATTAAAACAAAACAGTAAATAATCGCAACTAGTTCAAACAAAGATCAAAACAAGATCATTCTTAAAAACAGTATGTTTTGAATTTCGCGCAAAGCTACTCGAAGGCTATCTGCGCTAATTTATGAATGTAAGACTAGAGGGAAGGCAGCTAGTCATCATCACCCACCGCCAACTCTTGGGCTACTCTTTACCAACGAATAGTGGGATTGACCGTCACATTATAACGCCCCACGGCTGAAATGGCGAGCATGTTTGGTGCGACCGGAATTCGAACCCGCGACCCTCGGATTACGAGTCGAATGCCTTAACACGTTTGGCCATGCCGGGCCTGAAACCGGTATGAATTTTTTGTAGTATTCAACATTAAACATCTATTGTTGTTAATAAAACCTGAAAACATTTTGTAATATCTTGAAACTTAAACTTCTCAATACTTTCATATTTTTATTTAATGTCACCTAACCCAGAGAATCATGTAATCTGGAGCAGCTTGACTTCTGTGGCCTGTAACAATTAAAGTCACACAATACTTGAATCAACAAGTGAAAACAACTGGCAAATACAAACTGGCCATGTTATTCAATTTTATTATCGATTTTTTTTTTTGGAAGTCAACTTTTTGCTGTTAACATATATGTAACAACACATGAGTGCACAAGTTTGGTTTGAAGAAAGCTCCCTTTATTTGCACATGCCAATTAGAGCGGTCATGAGGTATTTTATATAAGTATATAAACCTATAAATGTAGTAAAATGATGGATAAATGGCTGGTCTTCAAGATAATAGAGAAGAGCTAGTTCGTGATGACGAAAACCCCACTTGAAGTAAAAATGTATCTCAAGACTGCTGGTATGGGTATTAAAACTTTAATTAGAATAAAGTACAGAACAACGTTTCGACTTTCTTTATTGACTTAAAGATGACCTAAGAAGGTCAAAACGTTGTTCTCTATTTTAATAAATGTTTTAATACCCATACCAGCCGTCTTGAGCTATAGAGAAAAACTAGGATTTATCAGGCTTTCAAAGTAGAATTACTAAATATCTATTTATCACGAAGTTTGTTATTAACGGCTTTTAAGTTTATCAATTTTAGTAATACATTTGTTAGTAATGTCTGTAGACTTTGGCAATCGAAAGAAAATCTGTCTGTTATGGGTAAAACCTGTAACTGCCAATTATCAGTCACCGCGTAAAGAAAACCACAATTAAACAACTTTATAAAACTCAATAGAATCAAACAATTAACTAATATTTAAAACAAAGGTTTAGGTTCGACTATCTCTTCCCACACTATCCGAAGACATTATAAAACTTTCGTGTGCTGGTCTCAGATGTAATAGCGCTAAATTAATACGGAACTGAAGCTAAACCACTTCATTGTCATATTGAATCTCTTTTACGTCAAGTCCATGCTATTGTTTTAACAATTTGAGGTATGAAAGGGTTAAACGAATATGTCGTGGAATTAACCTTTGTCTTCGTTACTTGTAACACTTTTCCATTACTGTTACCAGGACACCTGGTGTGCAACCAGTTTTTGGCATCATCACACTAGTTACACGACAACAAACAAAATTTAACCCTGATAAACTAACGTTAGAAACCAATATGTCTATACCACCCAACCGTAGAAATTGCTACAATAAGGCTTCTCTCAGCACTACAGTTTACAAAAGAAAAAAGGTTTAGAACTAGAATTTCTTCAGCATTCCTTTAATATTTCATAACATTTTAATAATCGAGAAGAAACTATTGTTCACTAGATAATTACTTTAAATAAGTTTAATTTCAGTACAAAACTGAAACCAGAACACCATCACGGAATTATTCTGCACAACCAAACACCTTTGCTTGTAACCTCAACTCTGAAATGGTTGTTTATACAGACGCATAACGTGATGTTACACGTTATACTGGAAACCTGGGTGAATGAAACAAAGGTTACGAAAACAACTCTGATTTTGTTAGGTCGTAAATAGGTGGCACCTAGACATTCAGACTGAGAAAGAAGAATAATATATCTCTATACATAACAAAGCGAGTGGGTAGTTTTACAGAGTTGTATGTCACGTATAAGGTGAGTGTTTACACAATAAAAAACTATAAAGCTATCAATTCCTGTGAAAATATTCCTTATATAGACAGAAGTGGGTGTGGCTTTAGTAAAATAGTTTTGAAAACACATTCAATGGTAAAACTATTTATGTAGAATATTGTGTGATTGAACATATCTAGTTGAGTTAGTTGAAAACGTATTTGCCACTGAATAGCATATCCTCGTTAATAAACCTTTCAAGATATTAAGAGGATCTTTCTTTAAAACAGTCTTAAATTGTTACCATTGCTTTAACGTTAAATAACAGCTTAAACATCTTTGCGTGAATTAATGCATTCTCACAGTAATTTGTACAAACCCATCACATATATTAATTAATATTTATTATAAAAAATACATTTAATAAAATGCATTTAAATGAATAACGTTTAAAATGTAATGATTATGGAAAGACCAGTAGTGATAAGAAAAACATTTACGTGTGTCGTTTCAAAACATTCAAAATATCCTCGTATTTTCTGATTTAAGGAAATATAAATTGATGTATTTCTTTAAAAATATACAAAAATAAACTTACCTGTTAATATATTTTAATAGTTTCACTGCTTATTTAAACATTTCTTTTAAGTCAGGATAAGCTAGTGCAGAGCATAATAACTTCATGTGAGTATTTTAAAAGCAAGGGAACATTAGTATATAGAAGTCTGGGAATGTGTTTGGATTATTGATTAAACAGCAGATACTTATAAATAGTTTATCATACAACTGTTTACACCATTCAAGTTTAGGTTTCGGTACATATAATGCAACTGCCAACACTATTTAGGTGTAGGTTTTGGTACATATAATGCAAATGTTAACACTATTTAGGTGTAGGTTTTGGTACATATACTACAACTGTTAACATTTTCAGGTTAAGGTTTTGGTACATGTAATACAACTGATCACACTATACACGTGTAGATTTTGGTACGTACAATATAACTGTTAACGCTCTTCTCTTGTAAGGTTTGGTATGTGTAATACAACTGTTAACACTCTCCTTTTGTAGGTTTTGGTACATGTAATACAACTGTTAACACTATTCAGGTGCAGGTTTTGATACATATAGTACAACTGTTCACACTCTTCTGTTGTAGGTTTGGTACGTGTAATACAACTGTATACTCTATTCAGGTATTGGTTTTTGTACATGTAGTACAACTGTTCACACTCTTCTGTTGTAGGTTTCGGTACATAAAATACAACTGTTAACTCTATTCAGGTGTTGGGTTTGGTGCATGTAGAACAACTGTTCACACTCTTCTGTTGTAGGTTTCGGTACATAAAATACAACTGTTAACTCTATTCAGGTGTTGGTTTTGGTGCATGTAGTACAACTGTTAACACTATTCAGGTGCAGGTTTTGATACATATAGTACAACTGTTCACACTCTCCTTTTGTAGGTTTTGGTACATGTAATACAACTGTTAACACTATTCAGGTGCAGGTTTTGATACATATAGTACAACTGTTCACACTCTTCTGTTGTAGGTTTGGTACGTGTAATACAACTGTATACTCTATTCAGGTATTGGTTTTTGTACATGTAGTACAACTGTTCACACTCTTCTGTTGTAGGTTTCGGTACATAAAATACAACTGTTAACTCTATTCAGGTGTTGGGTTTGGTGCATGTAGAACAACTGTTCACACTCTTCTGTTGTAGGTTTCGGTACATAAAATACAACTGTTAACTCTATTCAGGTGTTGGTTTTGGTGCATGTAGTACAACTGTTAACACTATTCAGGTGCAGGTTTTGATACATATAGTACAACTGTTCACACTCTTCTGTTGTAGGTTTGGTACGTGTAATACAACTGTTAACACTATTCAGGTGCAGGTTTTGATACATATAGTACAAATGTTCACACTCTTCTGTTGTAGGTTTGGTACGTGTAATACAACTGTATACTCTATTCAGGTGTTGGTTTTGGTGCATGTAGTACAACTGTTCACACTCGTTTGTTGTAGGTTTTGGTACATTTAGTTTAATTATTTACAATTTTCAAGAGTAGGTTTTGGTACATTTAGTTTAATTATTTACAATTTTCAAGAGTAGGTTTTGGTACAATTTTTGTTGATTAATCTGCAATCTTTATTCATTGGGACAAATGATTGCAATTTTGTATTTTTCAATTTTCTCTTCATGCCTTTAATATTTCTAAACGAGGGCTATCTGCACCAGCCGTCCCTAATTTAGCAGCGAAGGACTAGAGGTAAGGAAAATGGTCACTACCACCTATCGCCAACCCTTGTGTTACTCTTTTACCAACGAATAATGTGATTGACCGTCACATTATAGAGCCCCATGGTTGACAAAAAAGCATGTTTGATGAGACGGGGATTCGAACCCGCGACCCTCAGATTATGAAGAGAGCACCCACGATCTCGTTCTCTTATTTTATTGTGTTCTTGTTTGTTTGTTTGTTATTATTTACATGTGGCAGTTTGTGAACGTAGTTCAGTACTGATGATGGCTATGCTCGTTCTATTTTGTTGTCACCTACATAAACCAGGACACATCTCACATTATAAACTGTGTGGTGGCGGCTTTGTTTCTTTTGCACAGTGTTTAGGTTTTGTTTGTATAAAAAATATGTTGTATATTTATATATACGTTTGTGAATATATTTCACAATTTTATGTATTCCAACAAAGGCTTAAAGACGATTACTTAATACTGCACAGCCATGACGGGATAATTATGTAAAAAAAAGCATTTGTGATATAGATGTACGCAACAACAAATACATTGTTTCACCAGCAAAATTGTAACAAATTGGTACCAAGGCTATGCCATTTATCGAAAACAGAAATATAAATATTATCATTTCAAAGCGCAACCGTCAGGATCCGTAACAACCAAAACTATTAAAGTCATTGAAACACAACCAACACAACCAGGCACGAAACTAGAAAACAAACTATAGATTCAATAAAAGGTTAGAATCTAAATGTTACAACCAACAACACCCAGATACCAGAACTACTTACCATCTTTGGCCCTAAAGACATAAAAATGGAAACATGGTAACATCAAGTACCCCCATTTTCTTTTAGGAATTATTATTCGACCTCTGTTATTTTTAATAGTTTAATAAATGCGAACAATCGTGCACAATTTGATATTTCTATGGGATGTTAACAGAAAATATACGAATTTCTTTCATTTTCATAAGATAATTTAACATTTTCATGTTTACTGTTACGAAAAATGTGTAAACAGTTCACACTGTTACGCTCTCCTTTCCTTTTATCACATTCTTTTTTTTAGCACGAAAAATTCTTTCGGTTTTAACAAGAACTTTTTATTTAATTTTTTTGTAAGACCAGCTTTAGCAGATATAATTTTGCACTACCTTAATACCTCGTGTAATCTCGTATTGAATAACAACACCTTGTTGGTGAACTGTTGGTATACTTTAAATTTAGCTCTATTCAGTTTGGTTTGTTTCGAATTTCGCGCAAAGCTACTCGAGAGCTATCTGCACTAGCCGTCCCTAATTTAGCAGTGTAAGACTAGATGGAAGGCAGCTAGTCATCACCACCTACCTCCAACTATTGGGCTACTCTTTTATTATGAATAGTAGGACTGACCGTAACATTATAACGCCCCCACAGCTGGTAGGGTGAGCATGTTTGGTGCGACCGGAATTCGAACCCGCGACCCTCGGATTACGAGTCGAACGCCTCAACACGCTTAGCCATGCCGGAATTCAACAGACATTGATAAGTAGAATTGTTTTCCGAATATAATAATATATTTTATATTTAAATAGCTTGATGATGTTACACAGGTAAATTTCATGTTTCAATAAAATATATATAATATTATCCTGTTAGGGAAATTTATTATTTTGTCCCCCGCTAGTAGCACTTCGGTATTTCTGCGGACTTATTCCACTAGATATCGGGTTTTGATACCCACGAGTGGCATAGCACAGATAGCTAATTGTGTAGCTTTGTTCTTAACTACAAACAAAATATCAAAATTTAACTAATGAATATAAGGTATCCACAAAGTGATTAAACATTAATTTCTAACCTTCAGAATAGAATATGACACAGAATATAGAAACTAAGGCGATATATGAATTTAAATTATCGAGACAATAATCACATTATATAAGTTAGATACATACGAAGAGAAATACGCAAATTTATTAAAGTCAGTGCTCTTAAATTAAAGAATAACGAGTTTAATATACGTTTGGAAAATGCGACTACTGGTATATCTTGTAAGAACACATACCGCAAAAATACGCATTTTAACTATTAGATTCGTACTATATAGTTGGCTTTTTCACTCACTTTCAAAAGTGCCCCCACTTCCCTAAAATGTGTAACGCGTTTTAGAAGGGCAAGAGTAAGTGATGTGGAACATTATATAAACAACGACAAGGATTTAACTGAGTTCACTTGTGAACTTGTAGGATATCATTAGCTCCTGACAAAGCTGTAATAACGAAATATTGAGCTAATAAAACTACATTTTGGAGATGTAGGTCGTGATAATAATAAACTTAAGTTTACGTTAAACAAAGTTAATAATAATCATTTGGAGAAGAACTGGTCATCCACACGTTTGATTTTCTATAATGATTCCTACTGATTTTTTTGCCACTCAAAAAATAAATAATTTCTCTTCTAAAATCGCAATATTTTGTTGAACTAAGTAACATTAGCCATAGATAAGTATCCTGGCGGTGAAGGTCCTAAATGTTACTCTGCTTCATTTTCAGTGTTGAAATGTTACAAAAAATCATAAGACGACAATTCGAAGAACAATTATATTACAGCTTCATCAGGACTTATAAATAAATACCCTACATGTTTACTAATCCAGTTCGGTCTCACGAAATTGCAATAACAAAATATTGTGTTAATAAAGCTACATTTTGAAGATTTAGGTCGTGATTTTATGTCCCCCGCTGATACAGCGGTACGTCTAGAAATTTGCAACGCTAAGATCGGGGGTTCGATTCCTCTCTGTAGATTCCTCAGATAGCCCGATGTGGCTTTGCTCTAAGAAAACACACACAAACATGTGATTTTATTTACGTTAACATAAACTTCTCCAAATTGTATTACGTTTACAAATGACTGTACGTATAACTTCTACAGTCCTAACTGATTCTTTGTAGAGACAAAATTAATAACTTAGAATTCTGCACAAAGTGTGTGTTTGTGTGCATTTCTTAGCAAAGTCACCACGGGATACCTGCTCTATCAACTAACGGGAATCAAACCACTTGACCCCAACATGACGAGTGGTTAAGGTACTCGACTCATAATCCGAGGGTCGCGGGTTCGAATCTCCGTCACAACAAACATGCTCACCCTTTCAGTCTTGGAGGCGTTTGTTTGTTTGTTTTGGAATTTCGCACAAAGCTACTCGAGGGCTATCTGTGCTAGCCGTCCCTAATTTAGCAGTGTAAGACTAGAGGGAAGGCAGCTAGTCATCACCACCCACCGCCAACTCTTGGGCTACTCTTTTACCAACGAATAGTGGGATTGACCGTCACATTATACGCCCCCACGGCTGGGAGGGCGAGCATGTTTAGCGCGACGCGGGCGCAAACCCGCGACCCTCGGATTACGAGTCGCACGCCTTACGCGTTTGGCCATGCCAGGCCTCTTGGAGGCGTTATAACGTGACGGTCAATCCCACTATTCGTTGGTAAAAGAGTAGCCCAAGAGTTGGCAGTGGGTGGAGACAACTAACTGCCTTTTCTCTCGTCTTACATTGCTAAATTAGGGACGGCTAACGCAGACAACCCTCGTGTGGTTTTGGGCGTAATTAAAAAAAAATAAATCGAACCACTTGAGTAACGCGTTGTAAATCCGTAAATTTACCGTTATCCAGCCACGGAACTCTGCACTAATCAAATGTACTACACATTTAAAGAAAAGGATATAAAGTAGCAGCTTTCTATCAAAGTTTCACATAATTACTCTTAGTATAGTATTTTAAAATAATTGTATTTCACTCGTAGTATCCTATAGATAATATTCAATGTTAGGATATTTTTAAGTATAATATTGTTACATTACACCAAGAAAAACAGCGTTTCGACTTTTCAATTATCCGTGTGTAAAATTATGATTAATATTAATTTAATTAAGGTTTCGTTTCGTCGATAAGTTATTTCTTAATAAACAAAGAATTATCCATAATCGATATTTTCCACGTTATACACGATACGATCGATTGAAGAATGAGACGAAAACAGCGTTTAGCGCAAACTCGTAACATTTGTAAAGGTGCGAAGTAACCAAACTGTTTGATCTAATTTATCAGCTTCCGATAAGTAACGTCGTCAGATAACATTTAGGGTGTTAGATCTAGAACTAACGCTTGTGACTTCCATCTGAAGAAATTTCTCCTCAACTGTACGTGAACCCACGTATAAACACGTACAGCAACAGCAGCTTTACACATTCACTATCACATGTAATATTGATGTTTCTAATACTTTACTTAATCAAGACTTCTGTCCACACTCCATCACCGTGAATTGATTGTCTAACTCTATTTATCACTTAATCTAAGCCTCACATACTGTTAACTAATAAAATTTGTTAGTATCCACTACAAGCAAGTAACGCTGTCTCTTCGAAATGTCCAGTCGTGGCCGAACGCCTAGAATGCCAAGTTGTGGATCATAAAGCCGAAGGTTCGAGCTGTGAAGATGTCGCTGAGCACTACAACTGAAAGAGAGTTATAACTGTTACAATCAATTTCACTTTTCAGTTAAGAGTATCCATAAAGGCGACGAGTGCTGCTGATGGGTTTTTCTCCATCTGGTTAACAGTCCTAAATAAGAAAAAGCTATGTTCGAGGCTATTAAAAAAATCTAATTTGGTCGGTTGGCTCAAGCGTCGTGAAAGATGCTGTTCAGAGAAACTATACAGAAAAACAACAGAATTTGATAATTAATACGTGAAATAAAAATAAATTATAACTGAACATAACATATACAAACATAAAAAGACGCTTTCTCACAAGATCAAAACTTTTGTTTCCAGTAAATATCTCTAATAATTATTTATTGACGACACTAGAGGTTTTATTATGACACGATTGTGTTTTATAGTAGCCATTGGCCAAGGAAGTAGACTCAATGTTATCGAAACATTCTTTTCTTTAGAGGCAGTCTATAGAAAAGGACACAATCTCCTAATCATGTTATGTCTAAAGTAGAAGAAATGTTAAGTCTTTGTAAAGGCTTAACTCTTCATTTTTGTCATAACAAACAAAAAAACACTTGAAGTTATTCAATTCTGGAGCGAGACAATGACAGCTGACGGTCCACAAACTTATCCCATACGATAAAAGCAAGACAGAGCTACAAACAAGCTTGAACAAAGACAAAATTAGACTGGTCCTGAACCAGAGATGTGCTCTACATGTTTATATTAAAACAAGTCTTTATTTATCATATCTTCTTGATAAACATAATACACGTATATAGAACTAAGTTTACTAACTTACAACGCTAAAATTAGAGGTTCGATTCTCCACAGTAGACACGGAAGATAGACCAATGTTTGCTCTAAAAAAACAAACAAATACACAACTATTACTCTGAAAGAAATGTGCACCAACATAAAAAAATACGTTCAAACATTGGATTATACAGGCTAATCTGATTATCGAAAATCCATATTAAAGATTCAGTTCTCAGACTAATACACTAATTAGTTTGTAGCCAAGATCTGCAAACAGTTAAAAAAAGTTAAATTTTTTAAAATCCTCTCTTAAAAAGAATTTGTTTACTTATTATTTAGCGTAAAGCTTCACTATGGGTAATGAAACCCAGTTATAAGTTTTCAGACATACCTCTGTGCCACAGGAGGTATCTACTTTACAACAACATGAGTAAGTGTATTGTATCCAATTATCTTGCACTTAATAATAAATATTTTTCTCGTGATGCTGACATCAGTTCTAAATATGTATATCAATTTATTTTAATCTGTTAAAAGAATGAATTTAAGAAAACTCCAGAAAGTGGATATTTTACTCCAACATTCTTAAAATATTACACGTTTTCAAATAATTAATTCGTTCAACACTTAACATTTAGATAAAACTAAACATAGTTATAAAAAAAAAAACTTTATAACTGTAAGCTACTTCGTGTTTCGGATTAACAAATAAATTGAGACCCGCCATGGCAGGTAGTTAATGCACTGAAAACCTCATCTAAGGGTCGCGGGTTTGAATCCCCGTCACACCAAACATGATCGCCCTATCAGCCGTGGGGATAATATAATATGACGGTATTATTATTATATTATTGAGTGGTAAAAATGTAGCCCAAGAGTTGGCGGTGGGTGGTGATGACCAGCTTCCTTCCCTCTAGTCTTAGACTGCTAAATTATGGACAGGCTAGCGCAGATAGTCCTCGTGTAGCTTTGCGCGAAATTCAAAACGAATAAATTAACAGAATATTTTTATTTTTGAAAAATGCTGTATTCTTTTCACTAATATTTCTTTTTTACGACAAACTGTTTGAAAAATATCTGACACCAATATGTAATTAATTAAAAACAAAACAGTAAATAATCGCAACTAGTTTAAACAAAGATCAAAACCAGATCATTCTTAAAACCAGTATGTTTTGAATTTCGCGCAAAGCTACTCGAAGGCTATCTGCGCTAATTTATCAGTGTAAGACTAGAGGGAAGGCAGCTAGTCATCATCACCCACCGCCAACTCTTGGGCTACTCTTTTACCAACGAATAGTGGGATTGACCGTTACATTATAACGCCCCCACGGCTGAAATGGCGAGCATGTTTGGTGCGACCGGAATTCGAACCCGCGACCCTCGGATTACGAGTCGAATGCCTTAACACATTTGGCCATGCCGGGCCTGAAACCGGTATGAATTTTTGTAGTATTCAACATTAAACATCTATTGTTGTTAATAAAACCTGAAAACATTTTGTAATATCTTGAAACTTAAACTTCTCAATACTTTCATCGTTTTATTTAATGTCACCCAGAGAATCATGTAGTCTGGAGCAGCTTGACTTCTGTGGCCTGTAACAATTAAAGTCACACAATACTTGAATCAACAAGTAAAAACAACTGGCAAATACAAACTGGCCATGTTATTCAATTTTATTATCGATTTTTTTTTTGGAAGTCAACATTTTGCTGTTAACATGTATGTAACAACACATGAGTGCACAAGTTTGGTTTGAAGAAAGCTCCCTTTATTTGCACATGCCAATTAGAGCGGTCATGAGGTATTTTATATAAGTATATAGACCTATAAATGTAGTAAAATGATGGATAAATGGCTGGTCTTCAAGATAATAGAGAAGAGCTAGTTCGTGATGACGAAAAAACCACTTGAAGTAAAAATGTATCTCAAGACTGCTGGTATGGGTATTAAAACTTTAATTAGAATACAATAGAGAACAACGTTTCGACTTTCTTTATTGACTTAAAGATGACCTAAGAAGGTCAAAACGTTGTTCTCTATTTTAATAAATGTCTTAATACCCATACCAGCCGTTTTGAGCTATAGAGAAAAACTAGGATTTATCAGGATTTCAAAGTAGAATTACTAAATATCTATTTATCACGAAGTTTGTTATTAACGCTTTTAAGTTTATCAATTTTGGTAATACATTTGTTAGTAATGTCTGTAGACTTTGGCAATCGAAAGAAAATCTGTCTGTTATGGGTAAAACCTGTAACTGCCAATTATCAGTCACCGCGTAAAGAAAACCATAATTAAACAACTTTATAAAACTCAATAGAATCAAACAATTAACTAATATTTAAAACAAAGGTTTAGGTTCGATTATCTCTTCCCACACTATCCGAAGACATTATAAAACTTTCGTGTGCTGGTCTCAGATGTAATAGCGCTAAATTAATACGGAACTGAAGCTAAACCACTTCATTGTCATATTGAATCTCTTTTACGTCAAGTCCATGCTATTGTTTTAACAATTTGAGGTATGAAAGGGTTAAACGGATATGTCGTGGAATTAACCTTTGTCTTCGTTACTTGTAACACCTTTGCATTACTGTTACCAAGACACCTGGTGTGCAACCAGTTTTGGCATCATCACACTAGTTACACGACAACAAACAAAATTTAACCCTGATAAACTAACGTTAGAAACCAATATGTCTATAATACCCAACCGTAGAAATTGCTACAATAAGGCTTCTCGCAGCACTACAGTTTACAAAAGAAAAAAGGTTTAGAACTAGAATTTCTTCAGCATTCCTTTAATATTTCATAACATTTTAATAATCCAGAAGAAACTATTGTTCACTAGATAATTAATTTAAATAAGTTTAATTTCAGTACAAAACTGAAACCAGAACACCATCACGGAATTATTCTGCATAACCAAACACCTTTGCTTGTAACCTCAACTCTGAAATGGTTGTTTATACAGACGCATAACGTGATGTTACACGTTATACTGGAAACCTCGGTGAATCAAACAAAGGTTACGAAAACAACTCTGATTTTGTTAGGGCGTATATACGTGGCACCTAGACATTCAGACTGAGAAAGAAGAAGAATATATCTCCATACATAACAAAGCGAGTGAGTAGTTTTACAGAGTTGTATGTCACGTACAAGGTGAGTGTTTACACAATAAAAACTATAAAGCTATCAATTCCTGTGAAAATAATCCTTATATAGACAGAAGTGGGTGTGGCTTTAGTAAAATAGTTTTGAAAACACATTCAATGGTAAAACTATTTATGTAGAATATTGTGTGATTGAACATATCTAGTTGATATGTACATGTTTTTGTACATGTAGAACAACTGTTCACACTCTTCTGTTGTAGGTTTCGGTACATAAAATACAACTGTTAACTATACTCAGGTGTTAGTTTTTGTACATGTAGAACAACTGTTCACTCTCTTCTGTTGTAGGTTTCGGTACATAAAATACAACTGTTAACTATATTCAGGTGTTGGTTTTGGTGCATGTAGTACAACTGTTCACACTCTTCTGTTGTAGGTTTCGGTACATAAAATACAACTGTTAACTCTATTCAGGTGTTGGTTTTGGTGCATGGAGTACAACTTTTCACACTCTTCTGTTGTAGGTTTCGGTACATAAAATACAACTGTTAACTATATTCAGGTGTTGGTTTTGGTGCATGTAGTACAACTTTTCACACTCTTCTGTTGTAGGTTTCGGTACATAAAATACAACTGTTAACTCTATTCAGGTGTTGGTTTTTGTACATGTAGAACAACTGTTCACACTCTTCTGTTGTAGGTTTCGGTACATAAAATACAACTGTTAACTCTATTCAGGTGTTGGTTTTGGTGCATGTAGTACAACTTTTCACAATCTTCTGTTGTAGGTTTCGGTACATAAAATACAACTGTTAACTATATTCAGGTGTTGGTTTTGGTGCATGTAGTACAACTTTTCACACTCTTCTGTTGTAGGTTTCGGTACATAAAATACAACTGTTAACTCTATTCAGGTGTTGGTTTTTCTACATGTAGAACAACTGTTCACACTCTTCTGTTGTAGGTTTCGGTACATAAAATACAACTGTTAACTATATTCAGGTGTTGGTTTTGGTGCATGTAGTACAACTGTTCACACTCTTCTGTTGTAGGTTTCGGTATATAAAATACAACTGTTAACTCTATTCAGGTGTTGGTTTTTGTACAGGTAGAACAACTGTTCACACTCTTCTGTTGTAGGTTTCGGTACATAAGATACAACTGTTAACTCTATTCAGGTATTGGTTTTTGTACATGTAGAACAACTGTTCACACTCTTCTGTTGTAGGTTTCGGTATATAAAATAAAACTGTTAACTCTATTCAGGTGTTGGTTTTTCTACATGTAGAACAACTGTTCACACTCTTCTGTTGTAGGATTCGGTACATAAAATACAACTGTTAACTATATTCAGGTATTGGTTTTTGTACATGTAGAACAACTGTTCACACTCTTCTGTTGTAGGTTTCGGTACATAAAATACAACTGTTAACTATATTCAGGTGTTGGTTTTGGTGCATGTAGAACAACTGTTCACACTCTTCTGTTGTAGGTTTCGGTACATAAAATACAACTGTTAACTCTATTCAGGTGTTGGTTTTGGTGCATGTAGTACAACTGTTCACACTCTTCTGTTGTAGGTTTCGGTACATAAAATACAACTGTTAACTATATTCAGGTGTTGGTTTTTGTACATGTAGAACAACTGTTCACACTCTTCTGTTGTAGGTTTCGGTACATAAAATACAACTGTTAACTCTATTCAGGTGTTGGTTTTGGTGCATGTAGTACAACTGTTCACACTCTTCTGTTGTAGGTTTCGGTATATAAAATACAACTGTTAACTCTATTCAGGTGTTGGTTTTTGTACAGGTAGAACAACTGTTCACACTCTTCTGTTGTAGGTTTCGGTACATAAGATACAACTGTTAACTCTATTCAGGTATTGGTTTTTGTACATGTAGAACAACTGTTCACACTCTTCTGTTGTAGGTTTCGGTACATAAAATACAACTGTTAACTATTTTCAGGTGTTGGTTTTGGTGCATGTAGTACAACTGTTCACACTCTTCTGTTGTAGGTTTCGGTATATAAAATAAAACTGTTAACTCTATTCAGGTGTTGGTTTTTCTACATGTAGAACAACTGTTCACACTCTTCTGTTGTAGGTTTCGGTACATAAAATACAACTGTTAACTATATTCAGGTATTGGTTTTTGTACATGTAGAACAACTGTTCACACTCTTCTGTTGTAGGTTTCGGTACATAAAATACAACTGTTAACTATATTCAGGTGTTGGTTTTGGTGCATGTAGAACAACTGTTCACACTCTTCTGTTGTAGGTTTCGGTACATAAAATACAACTGTTAACTCTATTCAGGTGTTGGTTTTGGTGCATGTAGTACAACTGTTCACACTCTCCTGTTGTAGGTTTCGGTACATAAAATACAACTGTTAACTATATTCAGGTGTTGGTTTTGTACATGTAGAACAACTGTTCACACTCTTCTGTTGTAGGTTTCGGTACATTAAATACAACTGTTAACTATATTCAGGTGTTGGTTTTGGTGCATATATCAATTACTGTGAAAATATTCCTTATATAGACAGAAGTGGGTGTGGCTTTAGTAAAATAGTTTTGAAAACACATTCAATGGTAAAACTATTTATGTAGAATATTGTGTGATTTTACATATCTAGTTGAGTTAGTTGAAAACTTATTTGCCACTGAATAGCATATCCTCGTTAATAAACCTTTCAAGACATTAAGAGGATCTTTCTTTAAAACAGTCTTAAATTGTTACCATTGCTTTAACGTTAAATAACAGCTTAAACATCTTTGCGTGAATTCATGCATTTTCACAGTAATTTGTACAAACCCATCACATATATTAATTAATATTTATTATAAAAATACATTTAATAAAATGCATTTAAATGAATAACGTTTAAAATGTAATGATTATGGAAAGACCAGTAGTGATAAGAAGAATATTTACCTGTGTCGTTTCAAAACATTCAGAAATATCCTCGTATTTTCTGATTTAAGGAAATATTAATTTAAGTATTTCTTTAAAAATATACAAAAATAGACTTACCTGTTAATATATTTTAATAGTTTCACTGCTTATTTAAACATTTCTTTTAAGTCAGGATAAGCTAGTGCAGAGCATAATAACTTCATGTGAGTATTTTAAAAGCAAGGGAACATTAGTATATAGAAGTCTGGGAATGTGTTTGGATTATTGATTAAACAGCAGATACTTATAAATAGTTTATCATACAACTGTTTACACCATTCAGGTTTAGGTTTCGGTACATATAATGCAACTGCCAACACTAGTTAGGTGTAGGTTTTGGTACATATAATGCAAATGTTAACACTATTTAGGTGAAGGTTTTGATACATATAGTACAACTGTTCACACTCTTCTGTTGTAGGTTTCGGTACATAAAATACAACTGTTAACTATATTCAGATGTTGGTTTTGGTACATGGAGTACAACTTTTCACACTCTTCTGTTGTAGGTTTCGGTACATAAAATACAACTGTTAACTATATTCAGGTGTTGGTTTTTGTACATGTACAACAACTGTTCACATTCTTCTGTTGTAGGTTTCGGTACATAAAATACAACTGTTAACTCTATTCAGGTGTTGGTTTTGTACATGTAGAACAACTGTTCACACTCTTCTGTTGTAGGTTTCGGTACATAAAATACAACTGTTAACTATATTCAGGTGTTGGTTTTGTACATGTAGAACAACTGTTCACACTCTTCTGTTGTAGGTTTCGGTACATAAAATACAACTGTTAACTCTATTCAGGTATTGGTTTTGTACATGTAGAACAACTGTTCACACTCTTCTGTTGTAGGTTTCGGTACATAAAATACAACTGTTAACTATATTCAGGTGTTGGTTTTGTACATGTAGAACAACTTTTCACACTCTTCTGTTGTAGGTTTCGGTACATAAAATACAACTGTTAACTATATTCAGGTGTTGGTTTTGGTGCATGTAGAACAACTGTTCACACTCTTCTGTTGTAGGTTTCGGTACATAAAATACAACTGTTAACTCTATTCAGGTGTTGGTTTTGGTGCATGTAGTACAACTTTTCACACTCTTCTGTTGTAGGTTTCGGTACATAAAATACAACTGTTAACTCTATTCAGGTGTTGGTTTTTGTACATGTAAAACAACTGTTCACACTCTTCTGTTGTAGGTTTCGGTACATTAAATACAACTGTAAACTATATTCAGGTGTTGGTTTTGGTGAATATATCAATTCCTGTGAAAATATTCCTTATATAGACAGAAGTGGGTGTGGCTTTAGTAAAATAGTTTTGAAAACACATTCAATGGTAAAACTATTTATGTAGAATATTGTGTGATTTTACATATCTAGTTGAGTTAGTTGAAAACTTATTTGCCACTGAATAGCATATCCTCGTTAATAAACCTTTCAAGACATTAAGAGGATCTTTCTTTAAAACAGTCTTAAATTGTTACCATTGCTTTAACGTTAAATAACAGCTTAAACATCTTTGCGTGAATTCATGCATTTTCACAGTAATTTGTACAAACCCATCACATATATTAATTAATATTTATTATAAAAATACATTTAATAAAATGCATTTAAATGAATAACATTTAAAATGTAATGATTATGGAAAGACCAGTAGTGATAAGAAGAACATTTACTTGTGTCGTTTCAAAACATTCAGAAATATCCTCGTATTTTCTGATTTAAGGAAATATTAATTTAAGTATTTCTTTAAAAATATACAAAAATAGACTTACCTGTTAATATATTTTAATAGTTTCACTGCTTATTTAAACATTTCTTTTAAGTCAGGATAAGCTAGTGCAGAGCATAATAACTTCATGTGAGTATTTTAAAAGCAAGGGAACATTAGTATATAGAAGTCTGGGAATGTGTTTGGATTATTGATTAAACAGCAGATACTTATAAATAGTTTATCATACAACTGTTTACACCATTCAGGTTTAGGTTTCGGTACATATAATGCAACTGCCAACACTAGTTAGGTGTAGGTTTTGGTACATATAATGCAAATGTTAACACTATTTAGGTGCAGGTTTTGATACATATAGTACAACTGTTCACACTCTTCTGTTGTAGGTTTCGGTACATAAAATACAACTGTTAACTATATTCCGATGTTGGTTTTGGTACATGTAGAACAACTGTTCACACTCTTCTGTTGTAGCTTTCGGTACATAAAATACAACTGTTAACTATATTCATGTGTTGGTTTTTGTACATGTAGAACAACTCTTCACATTCTTCTGTTGTAGGTTTCGGTACATAAAATACAACTGTTAACTCTATTCAGGTGTTGGTTTTTGTACATGTAGAACAACTGTTCACACTCTTCTGTTGTAGGTTTCGGTACATAAAATACAACTGTTAACTATATTCAGGTGTTGGTTTTGGTGCATGTAGTACAACTGTTCACACTCTTCTGTTGTAGGTTTCGGTACATAAAATACAACTGTTAACTATATTCAGGTGTTGGTTTTTGTACATGTAGAACAACTGTTCACACTCTTCTGTTGTAGGTTTCGGTACATAAAATACAACTGTTAACTCTATTCAGGTATTGGTTTTTGTACATGTAGAACAACTGTTCACACTCTTCTGTTGTAGGTTTCGGTACATAAAATACAACTGTTAACTATATTTAGGTGTTGGTTTTGGTGCATGTAGTACAACTGTTTACACTCTTCTGTTGTAGGTTTCGGTATATAAAATACAACTGTTAACTCTATTCAGGTGTTGGTTTTTGTACATGTAGAACAACTGTTCACACTCTTCTGTTGTAGGTTTCGGTACATAAAATACAACTGTTAACTATATTCAGGTATTGGTTTTTGTACATGTAGAACAACTGTTCACACTCTTCTGTTGTAGGTTTTGGTACATAAAATACAACTGTTAACTATATTCAGGTGTTGGTTTTGGTGCATGTAGAACAACTGTTCACACTCTTCTGTTGTAGGTTTCGGTACATAAAATACAACTGTTAACTCTATTCAGGTGTTGGTTTTGGTGCATGTAGTACAACTTTTCACACTCTTCCGTTGTAGGTTTTGGTACATAAAATACAACTGTTAACTCTATTCAGGTGTTGGTTTTTGTACATGTAGAACAACTGTTCACACTCTTCTGTTGTAGGTTTCGCTACATTAAATACAACTGTTAACTATATTCAGGTGTTGGTTTTGGTGCATATATCAATTCCTGTGAAAATATTCCTTATATAGACAGAAGTGGGTGTGGCTTTAGTAAAATAGTTTTGAAAACACATTCAATGGTAAAACTATTTATGTAGAATATTGTGTGATTTTACATATCTAGTTGAGTTAGTTGAAAACTTATTTGCAACTGAATAGCATATCCTCGTTAATAAACCTTTCAAGATATTAAGAGGATCTTTCTTTAAAACAGTCTTAAATTGTTACCATTGCTTTAACGTTAAATAACAGCTTAAACATCTTTGCCTGAATTAATGCATTCTCACAGTAATTTGTACAAACCCATCACATATATTAATTAATATTTATTATAAAAATACATTTAATAAAATGCATTTAAATGAGTAACGTTTAAAATGTAATGATTATGGAAAGACCAGTAGTGATAAGAAGAATATTTACCTGTGTCGTTTCAAAACATTCAGAAATATCCTCGTATTTTCTGATTTAAGGAAATATAAATTGATGTATTTCTTTAAAAATATACAAAAATAAACTTACCTGTTAATATATTTTAATAGTTTCACTGCTTATTTAAACATTTATTTTAAGTCAGGATAAGCTAGTGCAGAGCATAATAACTTCATGTGAGTATTTTAAAAGCAAGGGAACATTAGTATATAGAAGTCTGGGAATGTGTTTGGATTATTGATTAAACAGCAGATATTTATAAATAGTTTATCATACAACTGTTTACACCATTCAGGTTTAGGTTTCGGTACATATAATGCAACTGCCAACACTATTTAGGTGTAGGTTTTGGTACATATAATGCAAATGTTAACACTATTTAGGTGAAGGTTTTGATACATATAGTACAACTGTTCACACTCTTCTGTTGTAGGTTTCGGTACATAAAATACAACTGTTAACTATATTCAGATGTTGGTTTTGGTACATGTAGTACAACTGTTCACACTCTTCTGTTGTAGCTTTCGGTACATAAAATACAACTGTTAACTATATTCAGGTGTTGGTTTTGTACATGTAGAACAACTGTTCACATTCTTCTGTTGTAGGTTTCGGTACATAAAATACAACTGTTAACTCTATTCAGGTGTTGGTTTTTGTACATGTAGAACAACTGTTCACACTCTTCTGTTGTAGGTTTCGGTACATAAAATACAACTGTTAACTATATTCAGGTGTTGGTTTTTGTACATGTAGAACAACTGTTCACACTCTTCTGTTGTAGGTTTCGGTACATAAAATACAACTGTTATCTCTATTCAGGTGTTGGTTTTTGTACATGTAGAACAACTTTTCACACTCTTCTGTTGTAGGTTTCGGTACATAAAATACAACTGTTAACTCTATTCAGGTGTTGGTTTTGTACATGTAGAACAATTGTTCACACTCTTCTGTTGTAGGTTTCGGTACATAAAATACAACTGTTAACTATTATCAGGTGTTGGTTTTGGTGCATGTAGTACAACTGTTCACACTCTTCTGTTGTACGTTTCGGTACATAAAATACAACTGTTAACTATATTCAGGTGTTGGTTTTGGTGCATGTAGTACAACTTTTCACACTCTTCTGTTGTAGGTTTCGGTACATAAAATACAACTGTTAACTATATTCAGGTGTAGGCTTTTGTACATGTAGAACAACTGTTCACACTCTTCTGTTGTAGGTTTCGGTACATAAAATACAACTGTTAACTCTATTCAGGTGTTGGTTTTGGTGCATGTAGTACAACTTTTCACACTCTTCCGTTGTAGGTTTTGGTACATAAAATACAACTGTTAACTCTATTCAGGTGTTGGTTTTTGTACATGTAGAACAACTGTTCACACTCTTCTGTTGTAGGTTTCGCGACATTAAATACAACTGTTAACTATATTCAGGTGTTGGTTTTGGTGCATATATCAATTCCTGTGAAAATATTCCTTATATAGACAGAAGTGGGTGTGGCTTTAGTAAAATAGTTTTGAAAACACATTCAATGGTAAAACTATTTATGTAGAATATTGTGTGATTTTACATATCTAGTTGAGTTAGTTGAAAACTTATTTGCCACTGAATAGCATATCCTCGTTAATAAACCTTTCAAGATATTAAGAGGATCTTTCTTTAAAACAGTCTTAAATTGTTACCATTGCTTTAACGTTAAATAACAGCTTAAACATCTTTGCGTGAATTAATGCACTCTCACAGTAATTTGTACAAACCCATCACATATATTAATTAATATTTATTATAAAAATACATTTAATAAAATGCTTTTAAATGAATAACGTTTAAAATGTAATGATTATGGAAAGACCAGTAGTGATAAGAAGAATATTTACCTGTGTCGTTTCAAAACATTCAGAAATATCCTCGTATTTTCTGATTTAAGGAAATATTAATTTAAGTATTTCTTTAAAATATACAAAAATAAACTTACCTGTTAATATATTTTAATAGTTTCACTGCTTATTTAAACATTTCTTTTAAGTCAGGATAAGCTAGTGCAGAGCATAATAACTTCATGTGAGTATTTTAAAAGCAAGGGAACATTAGTATATAGAAGTCTGGGAATGTGTTTGGATTATTGATTAAACAGCAGATACTTATAAATAGTTTATCATACAACTGTTTACACCATTCAGGTTTAGGTTTCGGTACATATAATGCAACTGCCAACACTAGTTAGGTGTAGGTTTTGGTACATATAATGCAAATGTTAACACTATTTAGGTGCAGGTTTTGATACATATAGTACAACTGTTCACACTCTTCTGTTGTAGGTTTCGGTACATAAAATACAACTGTTAACTATATTCAGATGTTGGTTTTGGTACATGTAGAACAACTGTTCACACTCTTCTGTTGTAGGTTTCGGTACATAAAATACAACTGTTAACTCTATTCAGGTGTTGGTTTTGTACATGTAGAACAACTGTTCACACTCTTCTGTTGTAGGTTTCGGTACATAAAATACAACTGTTAACTCTATTCAGGTGTTGGTTTTTGTACATGTAGAACAACTGTTCACACTCTTCTGTTGTAGGTTTCGGTACATAAAATACAACTGTTAACTATATTCAGGTGTTGGTTTTGTGCATGTAGTACAACTGTTCACACTCTTCTGTTGTAGGTTTCGGTACATAAAATACAACTGTTAACTATATTCAGGTGTTGGTTTTGGTGCATGTAGTACAACTTTTCACACTCTTCTGTTGTAGGTTTCGGTACATAAAATACAACTGTTAACTATATTCAGGTGTTGGTTTTGTACATGTAGAACAACTGTTCACACTCTTCTGTTGTAGGTTTCGGTACATAAAATACAACTGTTAACTCTATTCAGGTGTTGGTTTTGTACATGTAGAACAACTGTTCACACTCTTCTGTTGTAGGTTTCTGGTACATAAAATACAACTGTTAACTATATTCAGGTGTTGGTTTTGGTGCATGTAGTACAACTGTTTACACTCTTCTGTTGTAGGTTTCGGTACATAAAATACAACTGTTAACTCTATTCAGGTGTTGGTTTTGTACATGTAGAACAACTGTTCACACTCTTCTGTTGTAGGTTTCGGTACATAAAATACAACTGTTACCTATATTCAGGTATTGGTTTTTGTACATGTAGAACAACTGTTCACACTCTTCTGTTGTAGGTTTCGGTACATAAAATACAACTGTTAACTCTATTCAGGTGTTGGTTTTGGTGCATGTAGTACAACTTTTCACACTCTTCTGTTGTAGGTTTTGGTACATAAAATACAACTGTTAACTCTATTCAGGTGTTGGTTTTGTACATGTAGAACAACTGTTCACACTCTTCTGTTGTAGGTTTCGGTACATTAAATACAACTGTTAACTATATTCAGGTGTTGGTTTTGGTGCATATATCAATTCCTGTGAAAATATTCCTTATATAGACAGAAGTGGGTGTGGCTTTAGTAAAATAGTTTTGAAAACACATTCAATGGTAAAACTATTTATGTAGAATATTGTGTGATTTTACATATCTAGTTGAGTTAGTTGAAAACTTATTTGCCACTGAATAGCATATCCTCGTTAATAAACCTTTCAAGATATTAAGAGGATCTTTCTTTAAAACAGTCTTAAATTGTTACCATTGCTTTAACGTTAAATAACAGCTTAAACATCTTTGCGTGAATTAATGCATTCTCACAGTAATTTGTACAAACCCATCACATATATTAATTAATATTTATTATAAAAATACATTTAATAAAATGCATTTAAATGAATAACGTTTAAAATGTAATGATTATGGAAAGACCAGTAGTGATAAGAAGAATATTTACCTGTGTCGTTTCAAAACATTCAGAAATATCCTCGTATTTTCTGATTTAAGGAAATATTAATTTAAGTATTTCTTTAAAATATACAAAAAATAAACTTACCTGTTAATATATTTTAATAGTTTCACTGCTTATTTAAACATTTCTTTTAAGTCAGGATAAGCTAGTGCAGAGCATAATAACTTCATGTGAGTATTTTAAAAGCAAGGGAACATTAGTATATAGAAGTCTGGGAATGTGTTTGGATTATTGATTAAACAGCAGATACTTATAAATAGTTTATCATACAACTGTTTACACCATTCAGGTTTAGGTTTCGGTACATATAATGCAACTGCCAACACTATTTAGGTGTAGGTTTTGGTACATATAATGCAAATGTTAACACTATTTAGGTGCAGGTTTTGATACATATAGTACAACTGTTCACACTCTTCTGTTGTAGGTTTCGGTACATAAAATACAACTGTTAACTATATTCAGATGTTGGTTTTGGTACATGTAGAACAACTGTTCACACTCTTCTGTTGTAGGTTTCGGTACATAAAATACAACTGTTAACTATATTCAGGTGTTGGTTTTGTACATGTAGAACAACTGTTCACATTCTTCTGTTGTAGGTTTCGGTACATAAAATACAACTGTTAACTCTATTCAGGTGTTGGTTTTGTACATGTAGAACAACTGTTCACACTCTTCTGTTGTAGGTTTCGGTACATAAAATACAACTGTTAACTATATTCAGGTGTTGGTTTTGGTGCATGTAGTACAACTGTTCACACTCTTCTGTTGTAGGTTTCGGTACATAAAATACAACTGTTAACTCTATTCAGGTGTTGGTTTTGTACATGTAGAACAACTGTTCACACTCTTCTGTTGTAGGTTTCGGTACATAAAATACAACTGTTAACTATATTCAGGTGTTGGTTTTGTACATGTAGAACAACTGTTCACACTCTTCTGTTGTAGGTTTTGGTACATAAAATACAACTGTTAACTATATTCAGGTGTTGGTTTTGGTGCATGTAGAACAACTGTTCACACTCTTCTGTTGTAGGTTTCGGTACATAAAATACAACTGTTAACTCTATTCAGGTGTTGGTTTTGGTGCATGTAGTACAACTTTTCACACTCTTCTGTTGTAGGTTTCGGTACATAAAATACAACTGTTAACTCTATTCAGGTGTTGGTTTTGTACATGTAGAACAACTGTTCACACTCTTCTGTTGTAGGTTTCGGTACATAAAATACAACTGTTAACTCTATTCAGGTGTTGGTTTTTTGTACATGTAGAACAACTGTTCACACTCTTCTGTTGTAGGTTTCGGTACATAAAATACAACTGTTAACTATATTCAGGTGTTGGTTTTGGTGCATGTAGTACAACTGTTCACACTCTTCTGTTGTAGGTTTCGGTACATAAAATACAACTGTTAACTATATTCAGGTGTTGGTTTTGTACATGTAGAACAACTGTTCACACTCTTCTGTTGTAGGTTTCGGTACATAAAATACAACTGTTAACTCTATTCAGGTGTTGGTTTTGGTACATGTAGAACAACTGTTCACACTCTTCTGTTGTAGGTTTCGGTACATAAAATACAACTGTTAACTATATTCAGGTGTTGGTTTTGGTGCATGTAGTACAACTGTTCACACTCTTCTGTTGTAGGTTTCGGTACATAAAATACAACTGTTAACTCTATTCAGGTGTTGGTTTTGTACATGTAGAACAACTGTTCACACTCTTCTGTTGTAGGTTTCGGTACATAAAATACAACTGTTAACTATATTCAGGTGTTGGTTTTGGTGCATGTAGAACAACTGTTCACACTCTTCTGTTGTAGGTTTCGGTACATAAAATACAACTGTTAACTCTATTCAGGTGTTGGTTTTGGTGCATGTAGTACAACTTTTCACACTCTTCTGTTGTAGGTTTTGGTACATAAAATACAACTGTTAACTCTATTCAGGTGTTGGTTTTTGTACATGTAGAACAACTGTTCACACTCTTCTGTTGTAGGTTTCGGTACATTAAATACAACTGTTAACTATATTCAGGTGTTGGTTTTGGTGCATATATCAATTCCTGTGAAAATATTCCTTATATAGACAGAAGTGGGTGTGGCTTTAGTAAAATAGTTTTGAAAACACATTCAATGGTAAAACTATTTATGTAGAATATTGTGTGATTTTACATATCTAGTTGAGTTAGTTGAAAACTTATTTGCCACTGAATAGCATATCCTCGTTAATAAACCTTTCAAGATATTAAGAGGATCTTTCTTTAAAACAGTCTTAAATTGTTACCATTGCTTTAACGTTAAATAACAGCTTAAACATCTTTGCGTGAATTAATGCATTCTCACAGTAATTTGTACAAACCCATCACATATATTAATTAATATTTATTATAAAAATACATTTAATAAAATGCATTTAAATGAATAACGTTTAAAATGTAATGATTATGGAAAGACCAGTAGTGATAAGAAGAATATTTACCTGTGTCGTTTCAAAACATTCAGAAATATCCTCGTATTTTCTGATTTAAGGAAATATTAATTTAAGTATTTCTTTAAACATATACAAAAATAAACTTACCTGTTAATATATTTTAATAGTTTCACTGCTTATTTAAACATTTCTTTTAAGTCAGGATAAGCTAGTGCAGAGCATAATAACTTCATGTGAGTATTTTAAAAGCAAGGGAACATTAGTATATAGAAGTCTGGGAATGTGTTTGGATTATTGATTAAACAGCAGATATTTATAAATAGTTTATCATACAACTGTTTACACCATTCAGGTTTAGGTTTCGGTACATATAATGCAACTGCCAACACTATTTAGGTGTAGGTTTTGGTACATATAATGCAAATGTTAACACTATTTAGGTGCAGGTTTTGATACATATAGTACAACTGTTCACACTCTTCTGTTGTAGGTTTCGGTACATAAAATACAACTGTTAACTATATTCAGATGTTGGTTTTGGTACATGTAGAACAACTGTTCACACTCTTCTGTTGTAGGTTTCGGTACATAAAATACAACTGTTAACTATATTCAGGTGTTGGTTTTGTACATGTAGAACAACTGTTCACATTCTTCTGTTGTAGGTTTCGGTACATAAAATACAACTGTTAACTCTATTCAGGTGTTGGTTTTGTACATGTAGAACAACTGTTCACACTCTTCTGTTGTAGGTTTCGGTTTATAAAATACAACTGTTAATCTATATTCAGGTGTTGGTTTTGTACATGTAGAACAACTGTTCACACTCTTCTGTTGTAGGTTTCGGTACATAAAATACAACTGTTAACTCTATTCAGGTGTTGGTTTTTGTACATGTAGAACAACTGTTCACACTCTTCTGTTGTAGGTTTCGGTACATAAAATACAACTGTTAACTCTATTCAGGTGTTGGTTTTTGTACATGTAGAACAACTGTTCACACTCTTCTGTTGTAGGTTTCGGTACATAAAATACAACTGTTAACTATATTCAGGTGTTGGTTTTGGTGCATGTAGTACAACTGTTCACACTCTTCTGTTGTAGGTTTCGGTACATAAAATACAACTGTTAACTATATTCAGGTGTTGGTTTTGGTGCATGTAGTACAACTTTTCACACTCTTCTGTTGTAGGTTTCGGTACATAAAATACAACTGTTAACTATACTCAGGTGTTAGTTTTTGTACATGTAGAACAACTGTTCACACTCTTCTGTTGTAGGTTTCGGTACATAAAATACAACTGTTAACTCTATTCAGGTGTTGGTTTTGTACATGTAGAACAACTGTTCACACTCTTCTGTTGTAGGTTTCGGTACATAAAATACAACTGTTAACTATATTCAGGTGTTGGTTTTGGTGCATGTAGTACAACTGTTTACACTCTTCTGTTGTAGGTTTCGGTACATAAAATACAACTGTTAACTCTATTCAGGTGTTGGTTTTGTACATGTAGAACAACTGTTCACACTCTTCTGTTGTAGGTTTCGGTACATAAAATACAACTGTTAACTATATTCAGGTGTTGGTTTTTTTGTACATGTAGAACAACTGTTCACACTCTTCTGTTGTAGGTTTCGGTACATAAAATACAACTGTTAACTCTATTCAGGTGTTGGTTTTGGTGCATGTAGTACAACTTTTCACACTCTTCTGTTGTAGGTTTCGGTACATAAAATACAACTGTTAACTCTATTCAGGTGTTGGTTTTGTACATGTAGAACAACTGTTCACACTCTTCTGTTGTAGGTTTCGGTACATTAAATACAACTGTTAACTATATTCAGGTGTTGGTTTTGGTGCATATATCAATTCCTGTGAAAATATTCCTTATATAGACAGAAGTGGGTGTGGCTTTAGTAAAATAGTTTTGAAAACACATTCAATGGTAAAACTATTTATGTAGAATATTGTGTGATTTTACATATCTAGTTGAGTTAGTTGAAAACTTATTTGCCACTGAATAGCATATCCTCGTTAATAAACCTTTCAAGATATTAAGAGGATCTTTCTTTAAAACAGTCTTAAATTGTTACCATTGCTTTAACGTTAAATAACAGCTTAAACATCTTTGCGTGAATTAATGCATTCTCACAGTAATTTGTACAAACCCATCACATATATTAATTAATATTTATTATAAAAATACATTTAATAAAATGCATTTAAATGAATAACGTTTAAAATGTAATGATTATGGAAAGACCAGTAGTGATAAGAAGAACATTTACCTGTGTCATTTCAAAACATTCAGAAATATCCTCGTATTTTCTGATTTAAGGAAATATTAATTTAAGTATTTCTTTAAAAATATACAAAAATAAACTTACCTCTTAATATATTTTAAGAGTTTAACTGCTTATGTAAACATTTCTTTTAAGTCAGGATAAGCTAGTGCAGAGCATAATAACTTCATGTGAGTATTTTAAAAGCAAGGGAACATTAGTATATAGCAGTCTGTGAATGTGTTTGGATTATTGATTAAACAGCAGATACTTATAAATAGTTTATCATACAACTGTTTACACCATTCAGATTTAGGTTTCGGTACATATAATGCAACTGCCAACACTATTTAGGTGTAGGTTTTGGTACATATAATGCAAATGTTAACACTATTTAGGTGCAGGTTTTGATACATATAGTACAACTGTTCACACTCTTCTGTTGTAGGTTTCGGTACATAACTATATTCAGGTGTTGGTTTTGGTGCACAACTGTTAACTAGGTTTCGGTACATAAAATACAACTGGTGTTGGTTTTGTACATGTAGAACAACTGTTCACATATTCTTCTGTTGTAGGTTTCGGTACATAAAATACAACTGTTAACTATATTCAGGTGTTGGTTTTGTACATAAAATACAACTGTTAACTATATTCAGGTGTTGGTTTTGGTACATGTAGAACAACTGTTCACACTCTTCTGTTGTAGGTTTCGGTACATAAAATACAACTGTTAACTCTATTCAGGTGTTGGTTTTTTGTACATGTAGAACAACTGTTCACACTCTTCTGTTGTAGGTTTCGGTACATAAAATACAACTGTTAACTATATTCAGGTGTTGGTTTTGTACATGTAGAACAACTGTTCACACTCTTCTGTTGTAGGTTTCGGTACATAAAATACAACTGTTAACTATATTCAGGTGTTGGTTTTGGTGCATGTAGAACAACTGTTCACACTCTTCTGTTGTAGGTTTCGGTACATAAAATACAACTGTTAACTCTATTCAGGTGTTGGTTTTGGTGCATGTAGTACAACTTTTCACACTCTTCTGTTGTAGGTTTCGGTACATAAAATACAACTGTTAACTCTATTCAGGTGTTGGTTTTGTACATGTAGAACAACTGTTCACACTCTTCTGTTGTAGGTTTCGGTACATTAAATACAACTGTTAACTATATTCAGGTGTTGGTTTTGGTGCATATATCAATTCCTGTGAAAATATTCCTTATATAGACAGAAGTGGGTGTGGCTTTTAGTAAAATAGTTTTGAAAACACATTCAATGGTAAAACTATTTATGTAGAATATTGTGTGATTTTACATATCTAGTTGAGTTAGTTGAAAACTTATTTGCCACTGAATAGCATATCCTCGTTAATAAACCTTTCAAGATATTAAGAGGATCTTTCTTTAAAACAGTCTTAAATTGTTACCATTGCTTTAACGTTAAATAACAGCTTAAACATCTTTGCGTGAATTAATGCATTCTCACAGTAATTTGTACAAACACATCACATATATTAATTAATATTTATTATAAAAATACATTTAATAAAATGCATTTAAATGAATAACGTTTAAAATGTAATGATTATGGAAAGACCAGTAGTGATAAGAAGAACATTTACCTGTGTCGTTTCAAAACATTCAGAAATATCCTCGTATTTTCTGATTTAAGGAAATATTAATTTAAGTATTTCTTTAAAAATATACAAAAATAAACTTACCTGTTAATATATTTTAATAGTTTCACTGCTTATTTAAACATTTCTTTTAAGTCAGGATAAGCTAGTGCAGAGCATAATAACTTCATGTGAGTATTTTAAAAGCAAGGGAACATTAGTATATAGAAGTCTGGGAATGTGTTTGGATTATTGATTAAACAGCAGATACTTATAAATAGTTTATCATACAACTGTTTACACCATTCAGGTTTAGGTTTCGGTACATATAATGCAACTGCCAACACTATTTAGGTGTAGGTTTTGGTACATATAATGCAAATGTTAACACTATTTAGGTGCAGGTTTTGATACATATAGTACAACTGTTCACACTCTTCTGTTGTAGGTTTCGGTACATAAAATACAACTGTTAACTATATTCAGGTGTTGGTTTTGGTGCATGTAGTACAACTGTTCACACTCTTCTGTTGTAGGTTTCGGTACATAAAATACAACTGTTAACTATATTCAGGTGTTGGTTTTGGTACATGTAGAACAACTGTTCACACTCTTCTGTTGTAGGTTTCGGTACATAAAATACAACTGTTAACTATATTCAGGTGTTGGTTTTTGTACATGTAGAACAACTGTTCACACTCTTCTGTTGTAGGTTTCGGTACATAAAATACAACTGTTAACTCTATTCAGGTGTTGGTTTTTGTACATGTAGAACAACTGTTCACACTCTTCTGTTGTAGGTTTCGGTACATAAAATACAACTGTTAACTATATTCAGGTGTTGGTTTTGGTGCATGTAGTACAACTGTTCACACTCTTCTGTTGTAGGATTCGGTACATAAAATACAACTGTTAACTCTATTCAGGTGTTGGCTTTTGTACATGTAGAACAACTGTTCACACTCTTCTGTTGTAGGTTTCGGTACATAAAATACAACTGTTAACTATATTCAGGTGTTGGTTTTGTACATGTAGAACAACTGTTCACACTCTTCTGTTGTAGGTTTCGGTACATAAAATACAACTGTTAACTATATTCAGGTGTTGGTTTTGGTGCATGTAGAACAACTGTTCACACTCTTCTGTTGTAGGTTTCGGTACATAAAATACAACTGTTAACTCTATTCAGGTGTTGGTTTTGGTGCATGTAGTACAACTTTTCACACTCTTCTGTTGTAGGTTTTGGTACATAAAATACAACTGTTAACTCTATTCAGGTGTTGGTTTTGTACATGTAGAACAACTGTTCACACTCTTCTGTTGTAGGTTTCGGTACATTAAATACAACTGTTAACTATATTCAGGTGTTGGTTTTGGTGCATATATCAATTCCTGTGAAAATATTCCTTATATAGACAGAAGTGGGTGTGGCTTTAGTAAAATAGTTTTGAAAACACATTCAATGGTAAAACTATTTATGTAGAATATTGTGTGATTTTACATATCTAGTTGAGTTAGTTGAAAACTTATTTGCCACTGAATAGCATATCCTCGTTAATAAACCTTTCAAGATATTAAGAGGATCTTTCTTTAAAACAGTCTTAAATTGTTACCATTGCTTTAACGTTAAATAACAGCTTAAACATCTTTGCGTGAATTAATGCATTCTCACAGTAATTTGTACAAACACATCACATATATTAATTAATATTTATTATAAAAATACATTTAATAAAATGCATTTTAAATGAATAACGTTTAAAATGTAATGATTATGGAAAGACCAGTAGTGATAAGAAGAACATTTACCTGTGTCGTTTCAAAACATTCAGAAATATCCTCGTATTTTCTGATTTAAGGAAATATTAATTTAAGTATTTCTTTAAAAATATACAAAAATAAACTTACCTGTTAATATATTTTAATAGTTTCACTGCTTATTTAAACATTTCTTTTAAGTCAGGATAAGCTAGTGCAGAGCATAATAACTTCATGTGAGTATTTTAAAAGCAAGGGAACATTAGTATATAGAAGTCTGGGAATGTGTTTGGATTATTGATTAAACAGCAGATACTTATAAATAGTTTATCATACAACTGTTTACACCATTCAGGTTTAGGTTTCGGTACATATAATGCAACTGCCAACACTATTTAGGTGTAGGTTTTGGTACATATAAAATGCAACTGTTAACACTATTTAGGTGCAGGTTTTGATACATGTAGTCAACTGTTCACACTCTTCTGTTGTAGGTTTCGGTACATAAAATACAACTGTTAACTATATTCAGGTGTTGGTTTTGGTACATGTAGAACAACTGTTCACACTCTTCTGTTGTAGGTTTCGGTACATAAAATACAACTGTTAACTATATTCAGGTGTTGGTTTTGTACATGTAGAACAACTGTTCACACTCTTCTGTTGTAGGTTTCGGTACATAAAATACAACTGTTAACTCTATTCAGGTGTTGGTTTTGTACATGTAGAACAACTGTTCACACTCTTCTGTTGTAGGTTTCGGTACATAAAATACAACTGTTAACTATATTCAGGTGTTGGTTTTGTACATGTAGAACAACTGTTCACACTCTTCTGTTGTAGGTTTCGGTACATAAAATACAACTGTTAACTATATTCAGGTGTTGGTTTTGTACATGTAGAACAACTGTTCACACTCTTCTGTTGTAGGTTTCGGTACATAAAATACAACTGTTAACTATATTCAGGTGTTGGTTTTGGTGCATGTAGAACAACTGTTCACACTCTTCTGTTGTAGGTTTCGGTACATAAAATACAACTGTTAACTATATTCAGGTGTTGGTTTTGTACATGTAGAACAACTGTTCACACTCTTCTGTTGTAGGTTTCGGTACATAAAATACAACTGTTAACTATATTCAGGTGTTGGTTTTGTTGTACATGTAGCAACTGTTCACACTCTTCTGTTGTAGGTTTCGGTACATAAAATACAACTGTTAACTATATTCAGGTGTTGGTTTTGTACATGTAGAACAACTGTTCACACTCTTCTGTTGTAGGTTTCGGTACATAAAATACAACTGTTAACTATATTCAGGTGTTGGTTTTGGTACATGTAGCATATCTGTTCACACTCTTCTGTTGTTAGGTTTCGGTACATAAAATACAACTGTTAACTTAAATTCAGGTGTTTTGCCAATTAATGCATGTCATGTAGTACAACTGTTCAAACCCTTCTGTTGTATATTAATTATATTTATTACATAAAATACAACTGTTAACTATATTCAGGTGTTGGTTTTGGAATGTAGACCAACTAGTGATAAGAAGAATATTTACCTGTTCGTTACAAAAAATTCAACTGTTAACTATATCCTGTATTTTGGTGCATTTAGGAAATATTCACATTTAAGTATTTCTTTAAAAATATACAAAATAAACTGTTAACTGTTATTCAATAGTGTTGGTTTTTAAACATTTCTTTTTAAGTCAGGATAAGCATGTAGAACAACTGTTCACACTCTTCTGTTGTAGGTTTCGGTACATATAGAAGTCTAAATTATTGATTAAACAACTGTTAACTTATTCAGGTAGGTTTTGGTGCATGTACAACTGTTCACACCTTCTGTTGTAGGTTTCGGTACATAAAATACAACTGTTAACTATATTCAGGTGTTGGTTTTGGTACATGTAGAACAACTGTTCACACTCTTCTGTTGTAGGTTTCGGTACATAAAATACAACTGTTAACTATATTCAGGTGTTGGTTTTGGTACATGTAGAACAACTGTTCACACTCTTCTGTTGTAGGTTTCGGTACATAAAATACAACTGTTAACTATATTCAGGTGTTGGTTTTGTACATGTAGAACAACTGTTCACACTCTTCTGTTGTAGGTTTCGGTACATAAAATACAACTGTTAACTATATTCAGGTGTTGGTTTTTGTACATGTAGAACAACTGTTCACACTCTTCTGTTGTAGGTTTCGGTACATAAAATACAACTGTTAACTATATTCAGGTGTTGGTTTTGTACATGTAGAACAACTGTTCACACTCTTCTGTTGTAGGTTTCGGTACATAAAATACAACTGTTAACTATATTCAGGTGTTGGTTTTGGTGCATGTAGAACAACTGTTCACACTCTTCTGTTGTAGGTTTCGGTACATAAAATACAACTGTTAACTCTATTCAGGTGTTGGTTTTGTACATGTAGAACAACTGTTCACACTCTTCTGTTGTAGGTTTCGGTACATAAAATACAACTGTTAACTCTATTCAGGTGTTGGTTTTTGTGCATGTAGAACAACTGTTCACACTCTTCTGTTGTAGGTTTCGGTACATAAAATACAACTGTTAACTATATTCAGGTGTTGGTTTTGTACATGTAGAACAACTGTTCACACTCTTCTGTTGTAGGTTTCGGTACATAAAATACAACTGTTAACTATATTCAGGTGTTGGTTTTGGTACATGTAGAACAACTGTTCACACTCTTCTGTTGTAGGTTTCGGTACATAAAATACAACTGTTAACTATATTCAGGTGTTGGTTTTGGTGCATGTAGTACAACTGTTCACACTCTTCTGTTGTAGGTTTCGGTACATAAAATACAACTGTTAACTATATTCAGGTGTTGGTTTTGGTGCATGTAGTACAACTGTTCACACTCTTCTGTTGTAGGTTTCGGTACATAAAATACAACTGTTAACTATATTCAGGTGTTGGTTTTGTACATGTAGAACAACTGTTCACACTCTTCTGTTGTAGGTTTCGGTACATAAAATACAACTGTTAACTATATTCAGGTGTTGGTTTTTGTACATGTAGAACAACTGTTCACACTCTTCTGTTGTAGGTTTCGGTACATAAAATACAACTGTTAACTATATTCAGGTGTTGGTTTTGGTGCATGTAGAACAACTGTTCACACTCTTCTGTTGTAGGTTTCGGTACATAAAATACAACTGTTAACTCTATTCAGGTGTTGGTTTTTTGTACATGTAGAACAACTGTTCACACTCTTCTGTTGTAGGTTTCGGTACATAAAATACAACTGTTAACTATATTCAGGTGTTGGTTTTGGTGCATGTAGTACAACTTTTCACACTCTTCTGTTGTAGGTTTCGGTACATAAAATACAACTGTTAACTATATTCAGGTGTTGGTTTTGTACATGTAGAACAACTGTTCACACTCTTCTGTTGTAGGTTTCGGTACATAAAATACAACTGTTAACTATATTCAGGTGTTGGTTTTGGTGCATGTAGAACAACTGTTCACACTCTTCTGTTGTAGGTTTCGGTACATAAAATACAACTGTTAACTATATTCAGGTGTTGGTTTTGGTGCATGTAGTACAACTGTTCACACTCTTCTGTTGTAGGTTTCGGTACATAAAATACAACTGTTAACTATATTCAGGTGTTGGTTTTGTGCATGTAGTACAACTGTTCACACTCTTCTGTTGTAGGTTTCGGTACATAAAATACAACTGTTAACTATATTCAGGTGTTGGTTTTGGTGCATGTAGTACAACTGTTCACACTCTTCTGTTGTAGGTTTCGGTACATAAAATACAACTGTTAACTATATTCAGGTGTTGGTTTTGGTGCATGTAGTACAACTGTTCACACTCTTCTGTTGTAGGTTTCGGTACATAAAATACAACTGTTAACTCTATTCAGGTGTTGGTTTTTGTACATGTAGAACAACTGTTCACACTCTTCTGTTGTAGGTTTCGGTACATAAAATACAACTGTTAACTATATTCAGGTGTTGGTTTTTGTACATGTAGAACAACTGTTCACACTCTTCTGTTGTAGGTTTCGGTACATAAAATACAACTGTTAACTATATTCAGGTGTTGGTTTTGTACATGTAGAACAACTGTTCACACTCTTCTGTTGTAGGTTTCGGTACATAAAATACAACTGTTAACTATATTCAGGTGTTGGTTTTGGTGCATGTAGAACAACTGTTCACACTCTTCTGTTGTAGGTTTCGGTACATAAAATACAACTGTTAACTATATTCAGGTGTTGGTTTTGTACATGTAGAACAACTGTTCACACTCTTCTGTTGTAGGTTTCGGTACATAAAATACAACTGTTAACTATATTCAGGTGTTGGTTTTGGTGCATGTAGTACAACTGTTCACACTCTTCTGTTGTAGGTTTCGGTACATAAAATACAACTGTTAACTATATTCAGGTGTTGGTTTTGGTGCATGTAGAACAACTGTTCACACTCTTCTGTTGTAGGTTTCGGTACATAAAATACAACTGTTAACTATATTCAGGTGTTGGTTTTGTACATGTAGAACAACTGTTCACACTCTTCTGTTGTAGGTTTCGGTACATAAAATACAACTGTTAACTATATTCAGGTGTTGGTTTTGGTGCATGTAGTACAACTGTTCACACTCTTCTGTTGTAGGTTTCGGTACATAAAATACAACTGTTAACTCTATTCAGGTGTTGGTTTTGTACATGTAGAACAACTGTTCACACTCTTCTGTTGTAGGTTTCGGTACATAAAATACAACTGTTAACTATATTCAGGTGTTGGTTTTTGTACATGTAGAACAACTGTTCACACTCTTCTGTTGTAGGTTTCGGTACATAAAATACAACTGTTAACTATATTCAGGTGTTGGTTTTGGTGCATGTAGTACAACTGTTCACACTCTTCTGTTGTAGGTTTCGGTACATAAAATACAACTGTTAACTCTATTCAGGTGTTGGTTTTGTACATGTAGAACAACTGTTCACACTCTTCTGTTGTAGGTTTCGGTACATAAAATACAACTGTTAACTCTATTCAGGTGTTGGTTTTTGTACATGTAGAACAACTGTTCACACTCTTCTGTTGTAGGTTTCGGTACATAAAATACAACTGTTAACTATATTCAGGTGTTGGTTTTGGTGCATGTAGTACAACTTTTCACACTCTTCTGTTGTAGGTTTCGGTACATAAAATACAACTGTTAACTCTATTCAGGTGTTGGTTTTTGTACATGTAGAACAACTGTTCACACTCTTCTGTTGTAGGTTTCGGTACATAAAATACAACTGTTAACTCTATTCAGGTGTTGGTTTTGTACATGTAGAACAACTGTTTACACTCTTCTGTTGTAGGTTTCGGTACATAAAATACAACTGTTAACTATATTCAGGTGTTGGTTTTTGTACATGTAGAACAACTGTTCACACTCTTCTGTTGTAGGTTTCGGTACATAAAATACAACTGTTAACTATATTCAGGTGTTGGTTTTGGTGCATGTAGTACAACTGTTCACACTCTTCTGTTGTAGGTTTCGGTACATAAAATACAACTGTTAACTATATTCAGGTGTTGGTTTTGGTGCATGTAGAACAACTGTTCACACTCTTCTGTTGTAGGTTTCGGTACATAAAATACAACTGTTAACTCTATTCAGGTGTTGGTTATTGTACATGTAGAACAACTGTTCACACTCTTCTGTTGTAGGTTTCGGTACATAAAATACAACTGTTAATTCTATATTCAGGTGTTGGTTTTGGTGCATGTAGAACAACTTTTCACACTCTTCTGTTGTAGGTTTCGGTACATAAAATACAACTGTTAACTCTATTCAGGTGTTGGTTTTGTACATGTAGAACAACTGTTCACACTCTTCTGTTGTAGGTTTCGGTACATAAAATACAACTGTTAACTATATTCAGGTGTTGGTTTTTTGTACATGTAGAACAACTGTTCACACTCTTCTGTTGTAGGTTTCGGTACATAAAATACAACTGTTAACTATATTCAGGTGTTGGTTTTGGTGCATGTAGTACAACTGTTCACACTCTTCTGTTGTAGGTTTCGGTACATAAAATACAACTGTTAACTCTATTCAGGTGTTGGTTTTGTACATGTAGAACAACTGTTCACACTCTTCTGTTGTAGGTTTCGGTACATAAAATACAACTGTTAACTATATTCAGGTGTTGGTTTTGTACATGTAGAACAACTGTTCACACTCTTCTGTTGTAGGTTTCGGTACATAAAATACAACTGTTAACTATATTCAGGTGTTGGTTTTGGTGCATGTAGAACAACTGTTCACACTCTTCTGTTGTAGGTTTCGGTACATAAAATACAACTGTTAACTCTATTCAGGTGTTGGTTTTTGTACATGTAGAACAACTGTTCACACTCTTCTGTTGTAGGTTTCGGTACATAAAATACAACTGTTAACTATATTCAGGTGTTGGTTTTGGTGCATGTAGTACAACTGTTCACACTCTTCTGTTGTAGGTTTCGGTACATAAAATACAACTGTTAACTATATTCAGGTGTTGGTTTTGTGCATGTAGTGCATGTTTCTGTTGTGGGTGGTTTCAAGTACACAACTGTTAACTCTATTCAGGTGTTGGTTTTGGTACATAGAACAACTGTTCACACTCTTCTGTTGTACAACTCTGTTATTCAGGTGTTGGTTTTTTGTACATGTAGAACAACTGTTCACACTCTTCTGTTGTAGGTTTCTGGTAAAAAATACAACTGTTAACTATATTCAGGTGTTGGTTTTTGTACATGTAGAACAACTGTTCACACTCTTCTGTTGTAGGTTTCGGTATATAAAATACAACTGTTAACTATATTCAGGTGTTGGTTTTTTGTACATGTAGAACAACTGTTCACACTCTTCTGTTGTAGGTTTCGGTACATAAAATACAACTGTTAACTATATTCAGGTGTTGGTTTTGGTGCATGTACAACAACTTTTCACACTCTTCTGTTGTAGGTTTCGGTACATAAAATACAACTGTTAACTATATTCAGGTGTTGGTTTTTTTGTACATGTAGAACAACTGTTCACACTCTTCTGTTGTAGGTTTCTGGTACATAAAATACAACTGTTAACTATATTCAGGTGTTGGTTTTTTGTACATGTAGAACAACTGTTCACACTCTTCTGTTGTAGGTTTCGGTACATAAAATACAACTGTTAACTATATTCAGGTGTTGGTTTTGGTGCATGTAGACAACTGTTCACACTCTTCTGTTGTAGGTTTCGGTACATAAAATACAACTGTTAACTATATTCAGGTGTTGGTTTTGGTACATGTAGAACAACTGTTCACACTCTTTCTGTTGTAGGTTTCGGTACATAAAATACAACTGTTAACTATATTCAGGTGTTGGTTTTGTACATGTAGAACAACTGTTCACACTCTTCTGTTGTAGGTTTCGGTACATAAAATACAACTGTTAACTATATTCAGGTGTTGGTTTTGGTGCATGTAGTACAACTGTTCACACTCTTCTGTTGTAGGTTTCGGTATATAAAATACAACTGTTAACTCTATTCAGGTGTTGGTTTTTGTACATGTAGAACAACTGTTCACACTCTTCTGTTGTAGGTTTCGGTACATAAAATACAACTGTTAACTCTATTCAGGTGTTGGTTTTGTACATGTAGAACAACTGTTCACACTCTTCTGTTGTAGGTTTCGGTACATAAAATACAACTGTTAACTATATTCAGGTGTTGGTTTTGTATGTAGAACAACTGTTCACACTCTTCTGTTGTAGGTTTCGGTACATAAAATACAACTGTTAACTATATTCAGGTGTTGGTTTTGTACATGTAGAACAACTGTTCACACTCTTCTGTTGTAGGTTTCGGTACATAAAATACAACTGTTAACTATATTCAGGTGTTGGTTTTGGTGCATGTAGTACAACTTTTCACACTCTTCTGTTGTAGGTTTCGGTACATAAAATACAACTGTTAACTATACTCAGGTGTTGGTTTTGGTGCATGTAGAACAACTGTTCACACTCTTCTGTTGTAGGTTTCGGTACATAAAATACAACTGTTAACTATATTCAGGTGTTGGTTTTGGTGCATGTAGAACAACTGTTTCACCTCTCTCTTCTGTTGTAGGTTTCGGTATTTTTACAAAATACAACTGTTAACTATATCAGGTGTTGGTTTTGTGCATGTAGAACAACTGTTCACTCTCTCTGTTGTAGGTTTCTGGTACATAAAATACAACTGTTAACTATTCAGGTGTTGGTTTTGGTGCATGTAGTACAATTGTTCACACTCTTCTGTTGTAGGTTCTGGTACATAAAATACAACTGTTAACTCTATTCAGGTG
>NC_134825.1:11854093-11923305 GCF_004210375.1 Tachypleus tridentatus | reverse complement strand
GGACAGAAACATATCACTAGAAAATAATCCATTGCTAGCATTTCTTATGAAACAGTCCTCACACATGCCTGATGTTACATCTAGTATTGCCATTCTTGGTATCCCTTTCTTCTAAAAGAAAGTGAAGTATCATGGTGGGTACTGAAGTTAGGGAACCTGCTGAGAGTGGTATACATTCAATTTGGTTCATTTCTCAGTTTGTGGATCAGAAATTCAAACTATATGTTGATAGCTTTGATATTTGTGCCACTGAAGATTTTGTGGAAGCATTCACTATGTATACAGGGAGGTTTTATATCTTCAACTTTGCATTTCCAACAAAACTCAAGAAAACTTTTAACTTTGTTGAAAGAGTTGTTCTGAAGCTCCATGATGAGTCCAGAAAATTACCAAATCTGATAAAGATGCAAACAGATGTTTTCTTCAATTGCTTGATTTCTTGAATGTCAAAAACATAGCAGCGGGAAATCTGTCAAAACGTTCAAAGGTAAAGGAAGAGGAAAGTGTTTAAAGCCATAAAATTATATTAGATCTGGTAATAGTAACTTGTCACGTGTATTTGATCTAGAGTTAATTTTCAAAAACCAAGTGTAAAGTTCAGTTGTTTATTTTCAAATTGTTGCTGCATTTTGAATTTTATTTTGGTACATGTATATTGATGTACACTTGTGTTCAATTTAGAATAAAAATGGTGCTACTAAAATACATCTTATACTTCTCAGAATGGTTTGTTTGTTTGTTTGTTTTTGAATTTCGCACAAAGCTATTCGAGGGCTATCTGTGCTAGCCGTCCCTAATTTAGCAGTGTAAGACTAGAGGAAAGGCAGCTAGTCATCACCACCCACCGCCAACTCTTGGGCTACTCTTTTACCAACGAATAGTGGGATTGACCGTCACATTATAACGCCCCAACGGCTGGGAGGACGAGCATGTTTGGCACGACTCGGGCACGAACCCGCGACCCTCGGATTACGAAGCACACGCCTTAACGCGCTAGGCCATGCCGGGCCTTTCAGAATGATGGCAGGTTACTGGGACTTAGGTTGAATCATCAGATGGCTGCAGGGTTGACTGCTCAGTGACGGTTCTGCTGACCACAACTGACTGAAGATGGTCTCTTTGCCTAACAGTGACATTGCAGAGGTGGTCCTGACTGGGTCAACATGACCATTTTCCGACTACAAAATAGTAAAAATGACTAATATTTAATAGTCATATTAGGTAGTCATCGATTTTAGCGACTACTTGGAGAAACTTTTTTGGCCACGCTTGACTACCTGATTTACTATTCAAAAGTCGTCGCCTTGACTAGTTCTTATTTTGAATGTATCCCAGGTTGCCATTTCATTTGTATTTAATGTACACCTATTTTCTGAATACCTTCCGATATGCTCAGCCCATTCTCATTTATTTATTAGAATGAACTTTGCTGCATTTATTTTATTTGTTCTTTTTCTTATTCTGTCATTTCTCCATCTGATTTGTAGTGCCATATAAAGTATTCTTCATTCATAGCTCTTTGTGTTGTTGTTTTTTGGCTGCTATATCTTAAGGTTGGTAGTACACACTGATCCATAATATTATTGTTTGGCTACTATATGTTAAGTTTGATAATACACACTAATCCATGATATTGTTTGACTACTGTATATTAAGGTTGGTAGTACACACTGATCCATGATATTGTTTGACTACTATATGTTAAAGGTTGGTAGTACACACTGATCCATGATATTATTGTTTGATCACTGTATGGTAAGGTTGGTAGTACACACTGATCCATGATATTGTTGTTTGGCTACTATATGTTAAGGTTGGTAGTACACACTGATCCATGATATTATTGTTTGATTACTGTATGTTAAGGTTGGTAGTACACACTGATCCATGATATTATTGTTTGACTACAATATGGTTGGTAGTACACACTGATCCATGATATTATTGTTTGATTACTGTATGTTAAGGTTGGTAGTACACACTGATCCATGATATTATCGTTTGGCTACTATATGTTAAGGTTGGTAGTACACACTGATCCATGATATTATTGTTTGATTACTGTATGTTAAGGTTGGTAGTACACACTGATCCATGATATTATTGTTTGACTACAATATGTTAAGGTTGGTAGTACACACTGATCTATGATATTATTGTTTGACTACTGTATGTTAAGATTGGTAGTACACACTGATTCATGATATTTTTTTGAAAATAATGGAAATTACTTGATACTCTAGAATGTATTTATATATTTCCAAACATCACCATGTTGCCTTTGTACTGACAATAATTTCTTCCCTTGTGTGTTTTTATTTCAACGGTTTGTCCTAAATATTAGTACCCTGACACTTTCTCTGTTTCTTCATTCTCAATTTTGATGGTATTTGTGTCATGGTAATTGGTCAGGTAATTGGTCTTCCTTTATCTACTTTTAATCCTGCTTTCTTACTAACGTCATTCAAACTATTTAATAGGGCTTCCATTTTTTGGTAGAACTTGTAAAGAGAGCTACATCATCTGCAAACCTTAGATCCGTTAATGTCTCACAATCTATGTCAGTAACTTCATTCTCTTTTTCAGTTTGTTTAAATACTTCTGACAAAGTTGCTGTAAGCAGTTTCGGAGATATCGCATGACCTTGTCTCACCACTACCTCTATATTTATCACTGATAATACCTCTTTATCAGCGGCAAGTCTACAGATTTACAACGTTAAAATCAGGGGATCGATTCCCCTCGGTGGACTTAGCAGATAGCCCGATGTGGCTTTACTATACGAAATAACACACACACACACCTCTTTATCAAAATATATTTTTGCTGTTGCTTCTGTCAATATATATCTTAAGATATCTATTTAGTTCTTAGAATAAACCTTACTGCATAAATTATATTTTTTGTTTTGACCCTTATTGTAGCTAAAGCATTTAATATTACGGTGTGTTTTACAAAGACAAATAATTTTTCATAATCTATAAATTCAACAAATAAAGGTAAGTTGTATTCATTTGATTTTTCTATTATTCCGTCAGGTGCATATAAATGATATGTATTTGAGAATTTTTCCAAAATTCTGTTTGTTATATTGATTGGTGTTCGTTCAAAAGTTTGTCAATCTTTTATGTGGTAGGTTTTCTGGTGAATATTTTATATAAGTGAGATAATAGTCTTAGAGAGCGATAGTTTTTCACATCTTGCTTGGCTTTTTTCTTGTATAAAATGATGATTTTGTCCTCTTTCCAGTTGTTTGGTATCGTTTTTGACTCCAATAGTTTGTTAAACACTTTTGTTTCAGTTCCACCTGTTTTCAACATATTACTGGTGATCATATTGTTTCCTAGAGCTTTCCTACTCTTCACCTTCTTTAATGCATTCTCCAATTCTGAGACTGAAGTTTTAGGCACTTATGTATTATCTGCTTTATTTTTCTCATAATTCATTTCTGTTTCATTTTTAATAGTTGATGCATATAAATCGTTTTAAAAATCTGCACATATTTCAACTGTTTCGTTTTTGTCATTTGTGGTGATTCCTTTCTTGTTTTTATTCACCATATTTTCCTGTTCACAACTACTCTAGTGATCCTCTTATGTCCTCTACCAACTTTAAATATCTTTTCAATCTTTTCTTTCATTCTTTTTTTGTTTGTTTTTCTTCTTTATTTCCTTAAAATCTTTGTTAACTCAAAATATTCAACTTTCTCTTGTATGATTCGATTCCCCCTCGGTGCACCTAGCAAATAGCCCTATGTGGCTTTGCTATAAGAGAGAGCACACTAAAAAACTCTTGTATGTTCGTCCTGTATATTCCACTTAATTCCTTTCTCCTGCTATCCGTTTCTCTTTGAGCTCGTGTTCCTTATCTTTATTTAAAGTTCGTTTTGCAAATCGGTTGATTTTTTTATTAAATTATTATTATTTATTATTATTTAAAAATGTCATTTTTTTACAAATGTTATGTAGACGTTGGTCTTCCTCCAACATTTCAAATCTGTTTCTCACATTTAACTCAAAATCTCTGTTATTTTTCATTTAGATGACAAACATTGATCTTGAGAGCTTTCTTCTGATGCATATATTTAGGTCTCGCTAATCTTTTATGCACCTTAATTCTTGTTATCACCATTCTGTGGTCACTTTTTATGTCTGTACAGACTACAACTTCACAATTTTTCATGATTTAAAGTGCTTCCTATTACTAACTGTTCTTTTTCTGCAAAATATATAAATTATTTCTCTTGTGAATCCTATTCTGCTTCCCTGCCTCATATTTTCATATACATTTCGTTTCTACTAGGCCTTATCCAATTCTTTTAGTTTCACTTAGACCCAAGGTGTCTTATTTTATATTTTAAATCTTTTCCAGCAGTATTTGCAGGTCATTATCTAACATCATTTAGTTGTGTCCTACAGACATTAGTAGGTTCACCCGGCTAATGTTAATGTTGTTGAACCTTCCATATAAATAATAAGGGCACTACAAAGGTACTCCATTTTGATGTCTAAGAAAATAACGAAAAGTTCAGAGATCCACTACAATCCACGTCCCTATTCATAAAGTCATCAAACTTGTTCATGAGCTGTATGTCTTCGCTCGTTATTAGAAGTAAAATGAAAATACTTCCTGCTTTTAAATATTGGATTTGCTGGTCCCACACGTGTATTCATAAAATATTTATATGCTTTATTGTGAACACATTTATGTAGAAACTTCAAGCCTTTGTTTGATTAGCTTTTAAGCTGTTAGTGAATTATTAACTTATTGTTTGTTGTTATACATTAGAGACAAAAATAAATGTTCAACACTAACGAAACATACAAGTCATTAATTAAGTTTCTAGGATAACAAATAAGAGAGATATATACAATATGAGCTATTATAAGTCAAATATTAGTTAATCATACTCTTATTGTTTGTCAAGTGAAAAGTACTAGGTGAAATTCTAATATAAAATACGACTCTGCCATGAAAAACCAATTATAAAACCATGAATAAATATTATGGCAACATCCAAGATTTCTAGGAGTCAGCAGATGGAACTAGTGCTATCAGTGGCAGATTCTTCTACAGAGACACTAACGATCTCCACAAACGAGTTAATCTTGTGACAGATGTAGATGGTTACAAGGCTTCCATATTATACATTAACATATTTATAATTCCTACTGTATCTTGTTTTTTTAATAAATTGTTCTGAAAGCTAGTCTATCTAAGATTAATTTTAATTACATAAGTTGATTACTTATATTCTCATAATATAATAAATCACACACCTGGGATAAAATAGTAATTTCTTTTCGGGCACAATATGCTAATATAGTAAGAGTGAAATATTAAAGAACTGATATTTTGTATCAGTGGCATAGCGACAAGTCTAAAATATGTTGGTTATTTGCTATACGTTACTTCATCTGCTGAGATTATTCATGCTCCAATTTTTTAACCTGCACCAAAAGTTCTTCCTCTCTTCAAACGAAACTTAAAACCGTCCAATTGAATAACGACTATAGTTTCTCACTAACTGCATTCTTGAACTTAAATGACTGGAGAGGTTAATTATTATTTGGTGTTAACCTGGAAGAATAATTTTGTTGCGTTCGGAATACTTTCGTAAAGCTATGTGATCTTTGAGTATTATAAATTTAAATTTTTTTGTTATTTATATTTAAATGTTTCAAAACACTTTGCTCTTTTTGTGCGAAAGAAGACTTTATTTATGAAAATATACTAAAACAATTTATATCTATTTAATGAATTTCTACAGTCATAAAAGTATATTTTTATGATATTTTAAAACCATAGCGAAAGCATAATTTTCTGAAATTTGTGTAAACCATTTAAAATGTAATATAAAACGTTTACAACTAAATTTAACTTATCGTTAACTAAGTAAGTAGAGAACTAGAAAGTAATTCTACAGTCATTTCATTTGTACTTAAGGAAGATTGATTTGTTTGTTTTGTTTTTTTCAATTTCGCCTAAAGCTACATGAGAGCTATCTGCGCTAGCCGTCCCTAATTTTGCAGTGTAAGACTAGAGGGAAGGCAGCTAGTCATCACCACCCACCGCCAACTCTTGGGCTACTCTTTTACCAACGAATAGTGGGATTGGTCGTAACATTATAACGCCCCCATGGCTTAAAGGTCAAGCATGTTTGGCGCAACGGAGATGCAAACCTGCGACCCTCAGATTACGAGTCGCACGCCTGGCCATGCCGGGCCACTTAAAGAAGAACTTGTGAGAGTATATGCGGCTGTATTTAGTTTTGAATCACAGCGCGAATGCAACGAGTCAGTAAAAATCTACCACCAAGTATCCACGTCAAGGAGTTGATTGTCACTCTTATAATGTTTTCGAAGCTGAAATTGCGTGGAATACTTTTTGATATCGGACGAATTCGAACACTTCTTTCCAGTACCGATATCCAGAGCTCTGCAACAAAGCCAACCCACGCTCTATAAGAGGTTGTTTGTTTGTTTTTGTTTTTTTTAATTTTGCACAAAGCTACTCGAGGGCTATCTGTGCTAGCCGTCCCTAATTTAGCAGTGTAAAACAAGAGGGAAGGCAGCTAGTTATCACCATCCACCGCCAACTCTTGGGCTACTCTTTTACCAACGAATAGTGGGATTGACCGTAACATTATAACGCCCCCACAGCTGAAAAGGCGAGCATGTTTGATGCGATTGGGATTAGAACCCGCGACCCTCAGATTACGAGTCGAGCGCCTTAACCCACCTGGCCATGCCGGACCCCTAAAAGAGAATTGATACCTGGTTGTCTACATTGTTACGTATTATAATTTATTTCACACGAGTCTCCGATGTATTATATTTGTACGTTACGTATTCTGATTTCAAATAGACTAAAACCGAGTTAACTTGCAATTCAAATTTTGAAAGTTAATAGAATGTCTATATGTATCAAATTTATTATATTTGCGAACAATATTTATATTCAAAAATATACTTTCATCTACAAACAATACAATTTATAATAATAGTTAAAAAAATAATGGCTTATATACAAGAGTTTTACAAAGTCACAAACAATACTAGATCTTCTATCTGGTCTAGAATTACATCTGTTATCGACTGTTCACAGCAAACAAATTAATTCTATGTTAATAAACAGGTACACTACTCTTGACGGGAATGCTAACTACCACTCTCCTTAGCTGGCCTAACGCGGTTTACAAGCTCACTTTTTACCGAGGAAGATCTGTTCTGTTTGTGAATTTCGCGCAAAGCTACTCGAGGGCTATCTGCCGTCCCTAATTCATCACCACCCACCGCCAGCTCTTGGGCTATTCTTTTACCAACAAATAGTGGGATTGAACGCCACATTATAACGCCCCCACGGCTGAAAGGGCGAGCATGTTTGGTGAGACCGGGATTCAAACCCGCGACCCTCGGATTACGAGTGGAACGCCTTAACACGCTTGGCCATACCGGTCCCCGCGACGAAGATATGTAATGTTCTTGTAGAAATACTAACGTCCAAAGTTAATTCAGTGAAATTAAACCATTTGTAATGTAAAAAATCTATAAATCTTCCGCGTTAAATGTCTGTACTTTTCCAGTTAATAAGTGTTTATCAGAGTTTCCGAGGCCTATAGTATACGAACTGTAGCAAACTAACAATATTAAACTGCCTCCCTGCGTTGCGTTGGTTACCTTTTATTAGCTCGAGAAGAAAGTTTTCAGATATTTCAGCTGTGGCAACAATACTGGTATTTCACATACATACACCATACATTGTTGGTTCTTATGCTTAATCATCTTCCTTTAAATTTAGAAAACAGTCAGGAAAACAGTTGCAATACACATTTAACAATATTAGTTATATGCATTTCTAAATATATATTAAACTAAAAGAGTCATATATATTAAAATAAATATATAGTTCACCTACATCCCTAGATAAATAAAAATTGGCGTTAAACAGTTTGTATTTTCTTATAATAAAGCCACATCGGGCTATCTTCTCTTCTGTGTCCACAGAGGAAAATTGAACCGTTAATTTAAGCGTTACAACTCCGTAGACTTGGCGCTATGCCAGCGGGAGACTGAGCAACTTTTAACTAAGATATTATATATATACACACAGTAGTGTGAATACATTAAATATAATAAATAGTCAAAGATTTATATGACTTCAAAAATCATTACAGTATACAATCAATACAAATAATTTTATGATAATAAAAATACATAGAACGTGAAAATGCTTAAACCCAAATGATAAATATTTGGGTCAACACAATCAATAATCAGAGGACTAAGTTGTTCTTTGAAAGATTGGAATAGTTTTAAATTAATAACAACAGTTTTCTGGTTAGATTTTTCTACTAATTGACAGATATAACAGATTTTACAATATTGAGAAACATTTTTCTTTATTTTTGCCCGAAAGAAAAGTCTCATAATTTTGTCACATGTCTACTTGACACATAAGTGCCCTTTAAGGGGGATTTTGTGGGTCACTTTTAATATGTCAGTTGTTGTTTTGAATTAAGCACAAAGCTACACAATGGACTATCTGTGCTCTGCCCACCGCGGCTATCGAAACCCGGTTGTAAGCGTTGTAAGTCCGCAGACATACCACTGAGCCACTGGGAGGCCTAATATGTCAGAATGAAATTATTTTGGAACAACTATTTAATAAATTACAGCCAGGCCTCTGAAGCTGGTACATCTAGTGGTCCCCATTTTCTCATGAGCACATTTTTTATAAAAAAAAACAAATACTTAGAACGTTTTCCAGACCATTCTTTCGGAATGCATATTTAAATATTGAAGATGTCTACGGATCCTTTTCTTGCTTGGCAATCAGTTTATTTTAGCAAATAGCACTTCACCAGCTGAACCAGATCTCTCACGTTCATCAGAGTCACTCATTTATGAATTGTCAGTAGGAAAATTATTCACAAGATCCGTGTCAAATCCAAAAATGTGGAAAAAATCTATAATATCATCCTCTAAACATGTATCTATCATTTGCTTGTATTTTCATTTCTTAGCCTGAGCTCCAGTCACATTACACGAGGAAAACACGTCTGGATTCTCCGGAAGAACATTATCTTCAGACGAAACAGTGATCGGTTCGCTAACCATTCTTGGTTCAGCAACAACTTATCCACCTGGCAAATCGATTCCCAGCAATAATTATACACCCTTAATTATTAGAGTAGGTCTTACTCCAATCACATCTGGTCCTGAAAGTAGGTCTGATGCTAAATATATGTTATGAAAAAGAACATTAACAAAGCCAGCCTCATTGCTCCGAGCAATAACAGACTCACCAGTGGAAGAACTCGAATCTTAGTATGCCTTCTAACACTGAATCACCTCAGTATTACGTAGAATTTGTATGGGTATGGAATTAGCAGTGCAATTTGTCAAAGACAAAAACCAACGGACACAAAAGATCTAAATTCCTCCCTAAATATATCAGTGACAAAACGAAAAACATTGGATGATGTGATGAAACTACGTCCATATTGGACACAAACTCACCAGGTGTTGCTTCCTATTCTTTTATCTTTTTCAAACATTAACAATCGGACATATCATGACCAGGTTTTTTACAAAGATAACAGACAGACCGTAATGACTTTGATGAAGTTTTAACATGACTATCTGAAGATTTCGAATAAGAACAGCTGGATTTCTAGAAGAATCCCCAGCTTTAATGGATTGAACAGGTATAGAGTTTTGATAAGATGGAAGGAATTTATTTTTTATGAAAAGTAGCTTTATTTGTTAAAATGTAACCATAGAAAAGATCAGCTGCTTCCTGTTGTGTTTCATCATTCTGCTCATCCATGTAAGGTTTGAGGTCATTACTTCTACAGCGTTTAAAGTCCTCAATTATACAAAAGTGACTTAATTTGTCGAAACTGTCCTCAATATGTACAGAATTACACCATCGATCAAAATAAACCTCTTTCTCGTGGGCAAATTCTACATAAGTTTGACTTATCAAATAACTTCAAGACATTTATAATACTTCGTAAGATTTCGATTCCTTCAATTAACCATGTTACACTAATAAAAGCTGATAATCCAATTTTTAAACATTTTATTGTCAGACTTTTTAATCAAACACGCAAGAGGAGGTCATTTGTTAAAATTACGCTCAATTCCTGTATTAGATAAGAATGTTTGAAGGATATGACTTCGAACACCATTAGTTGTTTTCGAATTTCGCACAAATCTACACAAAGGGTCGCCTGCTCATAGGCGTTTCGAGGTAATATATTAAAGAAATGGCAGCTAAGTAATCGGCTGCACCATATGCTACTCTACACTGATCGAATACTGTGATTTTATTGTTATTCTTATAACACACCCACCAATTTAACTTGTGTAACACGTTATTTTTTAACAATGACAGAAGGAGAATGAATCATTTGATTTACAATAAATAGTATACTAGATACTAGTAAAAAATAAAACATTAGAACTTGCACAAAGATTCTATAATTTTCCACATCAATGTCTGGATTTTCAAAATTACAAGATAATTGCTTCACTATTTTGAGTCAGCTCTATTAAAACTACAAAGATGTGTTTGTAAGAAAGCTTAGTTTAGCAAAGTTTTATAAGTTTAACTTTGTTTATTGTAAAATCACATAACTTTGCAATGGGTTATTGATCCTCTTCCAGACGCAGGTCAAAACTCGACTTTTAACGTTATAATACATTAGACTCAATATTGAGTCGAATTTCGCAGGTAGTCGTTTCAAGCTAATAAAGTAGAAAAAGGCAGCTAATTAATCGGCTGCACCATATACCAGTTTTTATGCTACTCTACAATGATCAAATAGTGTAGTTTGATGGCTATTCTCAAAGCACACCCATCAGTCTAATCTATAAACCTCGTTATTTTCAAACAATGGCAGGAGGACAATGAATCAACTGATTCATAGTCAGTAGTATACTAGCTACCAGTAAAACAAAACAAAACATTTAAACTTATATAAATATTATGTTTTGAACAAGCTCTATTAAAGTACGTTTCTGTAGTTTCTATATCTCTAATAAATAAGCTAAATTTAGCAAACTTTTATAAATTTGTCATTGTTTATTGTGAATCACATAACTGTACAATGGATTATTGGTTCTCTACAAGACGCGGGTCAAAACTCGACTTTTAACGTTAGAATATATGAGAGTCAATATAGAGTCACGGGTAAGAAATCTTTATTGCACAAATACACCACTTATATCAAGCATTGTATTATTTGAAATATTTACACTGCTACCTTTGGCTATACGGATCACAATGTCAATCAAAGTAGTAATTGACAACCGTTATAAAATCTCTCCAACTAATATCACTTTAATTGTTTGTCCACTTTTTACACACTTCTTATATGAAATCTACAAGTAACCAATGGCCCACATTCGATTAAAATTATAAGATTATATTCCTATTTATTTTTCCCCCCGCTATTACAGCGGTAGGTCTACGGATTTACAACGCTATAATCAGGGGTTCGATTCCCCCCGGTGGGCTCAGCAAATAGCCCGATGTGGCTTGCTAGAAAAAATACACACACTCACCTATTTATTTCTCCAGTTGTTATACGTCTGTGGAATGAACACAACATCTGTAAACTTTAGTATAGCCATATCACTGATAGCTATAACTTTTCGAATAATTAAAAAACCACAATCATAAATTTGTGAAATGCAATTCTCACTTAGAGATAGCTGAATAAAGCTGAGAAAGTCGGGATTAAATATTACAAATTTGTGATTGTTGTTTTAATTCTTCTTTCATTACTATTTGTAGTAGGTTAATTATTACGTTTTACAATACAAAATTTTTGAGCACCTTCTCTTATTTTCTTGGTATGTTATAACACAATGGACCACTCAAAGGGTTTTCTCGTCAAACACAGGTTTACTTGTCTAAACGTTTTGCTCAAGTACAGTCGTTGGCAAATAATGTAAATAATTTTATTTGTTGCAAAATCCAACCACAGTGTCTCTATTTTTCTGTTGCTTAAACATCTTAACAGTATATTTACAGGGATATTGGTTATTTGTACAATAAATACAAATAACACTTCGTTGGAGACCTGCTACAAATACAGATTATTCTACAATGTCGGATATCTTTTCTAACATTATTGCATATTTTATATTCATTAGGTACAAGTAACTTTAACAAATTAATCAGGAGTGATTACAAGAAAGTACACTGAATGCATGAATATTTGATGATTGTATTACAAAAACAGATAGAGCCGTATTCATTATAAACCACTGACCACACTACACTATTAAGATACACCTAGTCGAACATAGTTTCTTTGCGTAATTATTTCATTAAACTATTTGTCTAATAGAAAAACAATATTTAACTCAGCAATCATACCATAGTTCAACCACAATATATCCAACACTGTTTGTCTTATCATGATTCATTGTGTATTGTTCAGTAAGAACAATGTTGGTAAATATTTTTCTTTATGATTTCGTTAGATGGTTAAAAGGACCCTACGTTATTGAGAACTTTCACTAAAAAACTGGTCCAATCCCTCCCTTCCCTCAGGCCTAAACTTTCACCACTCACATCCTCTGTCATCCTTAATTACTTGTTTATCAAGAATTTTTATACCATGTCAGCCTCGATTCCAAATGACCAAAACTAGGCCAAAATTGGGTATAAAAGATGTTTTCTGACCAACTCTCTCTACCAAGTGTAGCAACGGTCAGCACATTTCTTCGAGTCTTCTGTTAACTACAGTCCATATAGACAACACAATGCTGAAGGTATAATTTTTTCAAGACATATTTGTGTACAGCTTTAAAAATTAAGGGCTAGAAATGATTTATCTATTCATTATTTCTTAACTTAACGAAAAGTGCTATCTCAGAAAAAGATTCCGTCTATTACTGAAATAAGTCATCATTGAAGTACTTATTTTACGGTCATCATAATATATAAAAACTAAAACATTGAAGTATTCACAAATAATTTCTTATAATTAAAATTTAATACAAAATTTCAAAGTGAAACTAAATAAAAATTGTGATATTTATTTGTTAAGGAAAGAAATATAGAAACGATATAATACGTCGTTAACTTAATTCCAGGTACTTCTCCTGTGTATGTTGGCCACAGCTGCCTATGCTGGTTATCCTTTCTATGCTGCCCCAGCTGTTAAAGTTATCCATGCGCCTCAAGTTGTTGCTGCAGTAAGTTCATCTATTATATATATTATAATTTATATTGAAATTTCTTTGAGAAAAAAAGACTCATATATTGTTCTCAAGAGACAAATTAATTTTTTAAATAAATATTTATCTTCATGTCAATATAAAAAAAAATCGAAAGCATGATCAGTACACAGTTAACGTTTCTAGCAACCTTACCGATCTAGACTCTTAATAAAATAGCTTTTTATGTGTTCAGTGAAGAACATTACTTGTTGTAAGTTATTGTCATATTGGTGGGGTAAGTTTGAAGCTTAAACATATGAATTCGTAACAGATAATAAAGCTCATTATAGAGCCTGATGAAAACTGTTCTTTTAATTTCATAATTTACCCTATTGAGGTATCAATAAAACTTAAGTTCTCTAGAAGATATTCGGAATATAGGGTATGTATTTCAGTGAACTACCAAACACACAGGTTTATCTTTCTTACATCAATTACTTTATCTATTCTCATTTCGATCTGCATATTTGAAAACAAACGAATTTCATTAAAGTCAGACTCATTTTTGGTATAGAAAATAATTATCACTTGGTCATGAAATACATTACATTGTTTTATTACTTTACTTATTGCAAATCCTACTTTGTCTCAAATAGTTTGACGGGTAATATACGAAACATTAAGAATAAAGGACGTTCTTTCATTTTACGAACATTAAATATGATATTAAAATGTAATACAAATTTTCTGTACAATCAGGAAAAACCTGAACCTTTTGACTTCAGCTACGACACCAAGGACGACGATGGTAACACCCAGTCCCGTCAGGAGTCTGGAGATGGAAGTGGCGCCGTCACTGGCAGCTACTCTTACGCAGATGCAAACGGTCTCTACCGACGAGTATCTTTTACAGCTGATGCTAGTGGATTCAAGCCATCCATCGAAACTAATGAACCAGGTACTGCTAATGCCAACCCCGCTGATGTCCAGGTGTCAGTTCAGGAAGCCCCTGCAGTTAAAGTCAAAGCTGCTCCTGTCCACAAAATCATCAAACTCGTACATGCTCCTTACTACCACGCTCCTTTAGCCTACGGCTATGCTCACGCTTAAATATATATAAGTTTATTTTGTTGTAGAAAAATAACCATTTTTAAAATGTTTGTAACTTTTCGTTATGTTTATCGTCACACGATTTTACATGTTGCTCAGTTGCATCCATCGTAATAGTGACTTTAGTTTCAGATTGCTTTGCTTCTTCATATGTGTTGCTTTAGTAAGTTATTTGCTTAATGCTTTGTTAGTAACCTAAATTATGGATTTCTATGGTGCAATAAAGTAGTGTTTTGCAAGCCGTATTTTAGATATTTGAAATTTTTAGAGTTTTTAAATAAAACGAACTGTATAGTATATACAACACGTTAAAGAGTTTAACAGAACAAACAGTGTTAGTTTTCTTAGGAGTCTAATATTATGACTGTAAAGTAGTTTAATAGTAACTTTAACAAGACAAATAGAGTTCTTAGTTACCAAATAATAACAAAAATCTTGCGTATTTATTAGTAAAGAGTCAATTTCATCGTTTAAGTACAAAAGAGATACAATCAAAGTCTTCAAGATCAACCACAAACATTCGTCTTAAATACAAAATATATACTTAAAGCATACCTTTCTAAAGACAAAAAAGAGAAATATATAATCTAATTCATTTTTTTCTTCATTTAAAGCTCAACAAAAACACAATTGAAGTTCACACTGAAAACTACGAAAAATAAAAAAAAACTTGCAATTGCACAAACTGAGTACTGTGATACAAAAACAAAAGTAAGAGTACTTATTACCATGACCTCAGCTGCGTGGTTCAAGAGATAAATTCACAATCTACACTCTATTAAATGTTTACAAAGTGACATTGTAAAATTAAGTAATAAAGGTTCTCTTGTTAATACCAAGGCTAACAAATTGTGCAAGAAAGTAATTGTATTTCTACTTCACCTAGAGAAATAACATGTCAACAGACAATCATTTATGAAGTGTTTACAGAATGCTTACTTTGAATGTTGTTGCAGAAAAAGAGATGGGATACACAGCATGGACTTGTGGGTAATATATAACAAGTAGAGAAGCTCCGAGTATTAAATATTATTTTATTACCAATCTTTATATACATTTCTACTTAACTTAACAGAAAGTTTTCAATTATTAAGAAACATGGTTGTTTCTCTCCTTCTATCATATCCGATGTTTCTGAAACCTCCAAGCTACTTTGTTATTTTTCTACTCCGTAACATTTGAGATCCAAAGATATAACAAAGTAATCTACTTTATTCTGTTATAGTAATGAAGGTATCATTACATTGTTGTACTTCCTTTGGAACTTCGAAATCGAGAGCTCTACCAGACAGGCATGTCCATTTCTACAGTACATAGAGTATCACAGCAACAAGATTAGCCATCAATCTTTCCATCACTCCTTTCAGTTACTATTTCGAAACATTCCTAGTGTTTGTATCATTTCTTGGGAGCTTTCCCACTTTTCATGTCAGTCAATGCATTCTTCAATTCTTAGACTAAAATTTTACGTACTTTTGTATTATCTGCGTTGTTGTTATCACTATGTATTTCTGTTCCTATTTCATCTTTATTATTGAAGTATATAAATAAGGCTTTGTAACATTTTGTACATATTTCAACTGTTTCTGTTCTATCATTTGTGGTGATTCCTTTTTTGTTTTTATTCACCATATTTTCCTGTTCAAAACCACTATAGTAATGCTCTTAGGTCCTCTACGAGCTTTAAAGATATTTTTTTCTTTCTTTTCCTTCTTTATTTCCTTAATATCTTTGTTAAATCAACATATTCACATTTCTCTTGTATGTTCTTCCTCTATATTCCACTTAATTACTTTCTCCTGCCATTCGTTATCTCTTTGATCTCATGTTCCTCATCTTTTCTAAAATTCGTTTTTTAAAATCAGTTGATTTTGTTTCCTTTGATTAAAATCTTATTTAGTTTAACGAGTGTTATATAGATCTTGGCGTTCCTCTAACATTCCAAATCTGTTTCTCATATTTAACATAAAATCTCTTTCACTTTCATTTAGATGACAAATATTGATCTTGAGAGCTTTCTTCTGATGCATATTTTTAAGTCTCGCTAATCTTTTATTTATCTTCATTCTTCTTCTCACCATTCTACGGTTACTCTCTATGTCCGTCTTGGATAGAAATTCACAATTTTCCATAATTTCTCATTCACCGATATAAAATTGATTTATTTTTTACTTTTGCACTTGGACTTTCCTACATCTAATATTTACATTTTTGTTCAGAGATAAAGTATATCCTATTAATAATTGTTCATTTTCTACAAACTTAGGATGTCTATCTACCTTATTGTTGCTTTGATCTCTGCCGTTTCTTCCTACACTTTGAAACGGTTCGGTGTCTTCTTCAATTCATATTTCGACACTGAAATTACCCGTAAATGCTTGGCGTTTTGCCTTCTTTTCTCTTAGTACGTATTTGACATCGTCATGGAATTACTTTATCTGATCATAATAGTCAGATGTTGGGCCATGAACATGATTTAGTGTAATTACTTCTTTTCTATCGACATTTATATCTTGGGATATCCTTCTTCGATTGTTTATGAAAGCTTCTAATATAATAAGCCTTTCTCTTATAAATTATATTCTGTCTTTTCCTACTCATGTATCCAAACATCTCTCGTTCCTACAAGGCCTTATCAACTTATTTTTGTTTTATTTACACTGAAGGCGTTCCATTTTATTTCTTTTATCTTTTCTAGTAATCGTTCATGTGATTATCTCATTATATATAGTTGTGTCAGGTTGACGCTAATGGTTTCATCAGGTCAATGTTAAGTTGTTGTACCTTCCACTTAAATGATAAATGCACTACAAAAGGATAAAGTTGCCGATATCTGAAAGAAAAAAAATAACTTAGAAATCCACAACAATCCAGGTCAATGTTGTCCCTTTTAGTAAAGTTGTCAAACTAGTTCTTCACCAAAATAGATACAATCACATTTAGAAAAAAATTGATAGTATTTCCTGCTGTTAAATGATGGGTTTACTGGTTCGCCACATTCATTCATCAAATATTACTTACTACATTTTGAACATATTCAAAGAATGACTTCAAGCCTTTGCTAGGTTAAATTTTTTGGCTGCCAGTAAATTTTTAACTTACTATTTCTTGTTATTTATTAGTGACGTAAATAAATGGTATTAATTTTTTGGTATAACAAACATGAGTAATATGTTCATTTTTATAGAAACATTTTGTCACGAAAGCAATATAAATAATCAGTCTCTTCAAAATTTGTTTTTATAATTATGATATTCATTATTTACACCTTTTATATACCATTACTTTCAGTTTCTATGATGCTTAGTTATTTTATTAGACTGTAACTATCCCCAGGTGGGACAGCGGTAAGTCACAGAACGTACAACGCTAATAACAAGAGCTAGATTCCCCTCGATGGATACCACTTATAGCCCGATGTATAACAGTAACCTTTATTTAGTAAGTTACATTAGTGACTTCAATAATCCATCAAAACTAAAGCAATATTGATAAATATTATAATATTTCCTCATATCAAAAGTAAGTCATTCATTGTTACGATAAACAGGTTGGATGCAAAATAAAATTAAAGTTTATCACTTCAGGACGAGTAACTTATTTATTTGTTATGTCATAGTTAAATTTTTGTTTCTTATTCTGTGGCAATCATAGCATGAAATATTTTAATTTCAACGTTATTAACGGTAGTATACAGACAAATAAAATTATGGTACTGAGTGAAACCCACAATTTTCTCTTGTAAGTATGACATAAAAAAATAGTTGTACAATGTCTAAATGATATACCCTAAACGAGTGTGGTAATATAAAAAAGGAATTTTTACTCACTCAGTGTCATATAATTAAAAACAAATATTATAGTTTTTGAAGAATTTTGTTTTATATTCGTCTCCAAAACAATTATCCATAGACAAAATAAGTAACTATATTAAACGAAACAGAACTTCATTAAGAAAAATTCATCATCAAAATGTTTTTTGAAACTTCGTTATCCGTCGTTACTCACAATTAACCATGTTACTCTAATGCAAGCTATTATCGTTAAAACTCCAATATTTAATCCATTAATTTTTATACTTTTTAATCTAAAACGCGATAAGAGGACGTTTGTTAAGATTACGTCCAATACTTGTATTTGATGAGAGAGTTTGTAAAATATGAGTTCGAACCCATTTAGCGGTGTAACGTTGTTTTCGAATTTCGCAGGCAGTCGTTTAGAGTTAATAGATTAGAGAAAGGCAGCTAATTAATCGGCTGCACCATATACCAGTTTTTTTGCTACTCTACATTAATCACATAGTGTGGTTTGATGGCTACGAGGGCTGTTAAAAAAATACGCGGACTGACGTCATAAAACAAAATGTACTTCATTTAGAAGTCACAGGTCTGGGACCCCTTCAAAGTACTCTCCTTCCCAACGCACACACTTATCCCAACGGTGTTTCCACTTGTTGAAACAGTTCTGGTACGCTTCTTTTGTAATGTCCTCTAGCTCTTTCGTCGCATTTGCCTTAATCTCGGGAATCGTCTCAAATCTTTTTCCTTTCAAGGGTCTTTTGAGTTTGGGGAACAAGAAAAAATCGCAAGGAGCAAGGTCAGGTGAGTAGGGGTGGGGGGTGGGGAAGAACAGTGATCGAGTGTTTGGCCAAAAACTCACGAGTTCTGAGGCACAAACTTTGCATCTTTAATTTTTCAGTCAAAATCTCGCAACAAGATCCAACTGATATCCCACACTCTTCAGCAAGCTCCCTGACAGTCAGACGTCGATTTGCCCGCGCCAGGGTGTTGATTTTGTCGACGTGTGGGTCGTCAGTTGACGTGGAAGGACGCCCAGGACGCTCATCATCTTCAATGGACTGTCGACCATCCTTAAAACGTTCATGCCACTTGAGACATGCCGTACGCTTCATAGCAACATCACCGTAAGCCGTGTTAAGCATAGCAAAAAGTTTCAGTTGCAGATTTTCCAAGTTTAACACAAAATTTCACAGCAAGTCGTTGCTCCTTCAGGTTATTTATTTTGAAATACGCCAAACGAAAAAATCGCACTTCACTTAAAACCGCGTAGCTAATACACAAATGCAGATATCTGGAATCGGGAAATGGCGTCGTAATCAGCTGATCTGTGCAAACCTAGCGACACCAAGCGGATTCCCCTGGAACCAACTGGAGCCGCGCAATTCAAACAGTCCGCGTATTTTTTGAACAGACCTCGTAAGAAGTCTTTCAGGTAAAATCCAAGGAACATCACCAGACAACATACTTAAAATTTACAAAACGTACAGTAGACCAACAATAGAATATGCATCACCTGCCTGGATTAACATAGCACCCACACATGTACAGAAACTTCAACGTATACAAAATTCAGAACTAACTTCAGCATATAAAGTACCACGTAGCACCTCAACCAGATTCATGCACAAGTATGCAAACATAGACACAATATCTGAAAGACTCTTGCATAATTCTCTGAAATATTTCAATAAGAATTGGCATAAAAAATGACTTAATGTGTGATCTCGACAGATATCACGTACATGATGTAAATAGTCCTAAATACCTCTCCTCTTTCAACATATATTTAAGAAATGTAACACAAGCTGGCCACTATGCACTAGACACTTAGTCCTTGTTCCTTTTTTATTATTATAATTATTATTTTTCTTTTTTTAATCAATTTTTTCTCTCTTATTGAATTATTATTCAATTATTGAATAATAATTATTATTATTACTTTCTTTTTGTGTGTGTGTGTGTGTTACTACAAGTAGTATTAGCATTCTCTCTATGAAGAAAAAGGAGAAAAGTACAAAAAATATAAATATATGAAAATACAAAAAAATAAAAATAAAAAAATGAAGAAAAAAAACACAAGAGAAATAATAAAAGGAGAAAAAAAAAACTTCTTGTTCGTCCATGCATGGACTGAGCCCCGAAATGGACCTGAGTATGATGTTATTCTATTACTCTGGCCCAAAGCTTAAAAAAAAAAATCCTAAAGACAGACGCTATAATCGTTCGGGAGGGAGGAAGAGGTCATATGTACCTGACCCTCCTGGGTATTTAATATCAATACCCAAATACCGACACAGTGAAACAGACCTCGTATTTTCAAGGGCCTGGCATGGCCAAACGCGTAAGGCGTGCGACTCGTAATCCGAGAGTCGCGCTAAACATGCTCGACCTCCCAGCCGTGGGGGTGTATAATGTGACGGTCAATCCCACTATTTCGTTGGTAAAAGAGTAGCCCAAGAGTTGGCGGTGGGTGGTGATGACTAGCTGTCTTTCCTCTAGTCTTACACTGCTAAATTAGGGACGGCTAGCACAGATAGTCCTCGAGTAGCTTTGTGCGAAATTCCCAAACAAACAAAAAAACGTATTCTCAAAGCACACCCATCAGTCTAATCTATGGACCTCGTTACTTTCCAACAATGGCAGGAGGACAAATAATCAACTGATTCATAGTCAGTAGTATACTAGCTACCAGTAACAAAACACATTTGAACTTATATAAATATTATGTTTTGAACAAGCTCTATTAAAGTACGTTTCTGTAGTTTCAATATCTCTAATAAAGAAGCTTAGTTTAGCAAACTTTTATAAATTTGTCATTGTTTATTGTGAATCACATAACTGTACAATGGATTATTGGTTCTCTACCAGACGCGGGTCAAAACTCGACTTTTTAACGTTGGAATATATGAGAGTCAATATAGAGTCACGGGTAAGAAATCTTTATTGCACAAATACACCACTTATATCAAGCATTGTATTATTTGAAATATTTACACTGCTACCTTTGGCTATACGGATCACAATGTCAATCAAAGTAGTAACTGACAACCGTTATAAAATCTCTCCAACTAATATCACTTTAATTGTTTGTCCACTTTTTACACACTTCTTATATGAAATCTACAAGTAACCAACGGCCCACATTCGATTAAAATTATAAGATTATATTCCTATTTATTTTTCCCCCGCTATTACAGCGGTAGGTCTACGGATTTACAACGCTATAATCATGGGTTCGATTCCCCTCAGTGGGCTCAGTAAATAGCCCGATGTGGCTTGCTATAAAAAAAGCACACACTCACCTATTTATTTATCCAGTTGTTATACGTCTGTGGAATGAACACATATCTGTAAACTTTAGTATAGCCATATCACTGATAGCTATAACTTTTCGAATAATTAAAAACCACAATCATAAATTTGTGAAATGCAATTCTCACTTAGAGATAGCTGAATAAAGCTGAGAAAGTCGGGATTAAATATTACAAATTTGTGATTGTTGTTTTAATTCTTCTTTCATTACTATTTGTAGTAGATTAATTATTACGTTTTAGAATACAAAATTGTTGAGCACCTTCTCTTATTTTCTTGGTATGTTATAACACAATGGACCACTCAAAAGGTTTTCTCGTCAAACACAGGTTTACTTGTCTAAACGTTTTGCTCAAGTACAGTCGTTGGCAAATAATGTAAATAATTTTATTTGTTGCAAAATCCAACCACAGTGTCTCTATTTTTCTGTTGCTTAAACATCTTAACAGTATATTTACAGGGATATTGGTTATTTGTACAATAAATACAAATAACACTTCGTTGGAGACCTGCTACAAATACAGATTATTCTACAATGTCGGATATCTCTTCTAACATCATTACATATTCATTAGGTACAAGTAACTTTAACAAATTAATCAGGAGTGATTACAAGAAAGTACACTGAATGAATGAATATTTGATGATTGTATTACAAAAACAGGTAGAGCCGTATTCATTATAAACCACTGACCACACTGCACTATTAAGATACACCTAGTCGAACATAGTTTCTTTGCGTAATTATTTCATTAAACTATTTGTCTAATAGAAAAACAATATTTAACTCAGCAATCATACCATAGTTCAACCACAATATATCCAACACTGTTTGTCTTATCATGATTCATTGTGTATCGTTCAGTAAGAACAATGTTGGTAAATATTTTTCTTTATGATTTCGTTAGATGGTTAAAATGACTCTACGTTATTGAGAACTTTCACTAAAAAACTGGTCCAATCCCTCCCTTCCCTCAGGCCTAAACTTTCACCACTCACATCCTCTGTCATCCTTAATTACTTGTTTATCAAGAATTTTTGTACCATGTCAGCCTCGATTCCAAATGACCAAAACTAGGCCATAATTGGGTATAAAAGATGTTTTCTGACCAACTCTCTCTACCAAGTGTAGCAACGGTCAGCACATTTCTTCGAGTCTTCTGTTAACTACAGTCCATATAGACAACACAATGCTGAAGGTATAATTTTTTCAAGACATATTTGTGTACAGTTTTAAAAATTAAGGGCTAGAAATGATTTATCTATTCATTATTTCTTAACTTAACGAAAAGTGCTATCTCAGAAAAAGATTCCGTCTATTACTGAAATAAGTCATCATTGAAGTACTTATTTTACGGTCATCATAATATATAAAAACTAAAACATTGAAGTATTCACAAATAATTTCTTATAATTAAAATTTAATACAAAATTTCAAAGTGAAACTAAATAAAAATTGTGATATTTATTTGTTAAGGAAAAAAATATAGAAACGATATAATACGTCGTTAACTTTTAATTCTAGGTACTTCTCCTGTGTATGTTGGCCACAGCTGCCTATGCTGGTTATCCTTTCTATGCTGCCCCAGCTGTTAAAGTTATCCATGCGCCTCAAGTTGTTGTTGCAGTAAGTTCATCTATTATATATATTATAATTTATATTGAAATTTCTTTGAGAAAAAAAAAGACATATATTGTTCTCAAGAGACAAATTAATTTTTTAAATAAATAGTTATCATCATGTCAATATAAAAAAAAAAATCGAAAGCATGATCAGTACACAGTTAACGTTTCTAGCAACCTTACCGATCTAGACTGTTAATAAAATAGCTTTTTATGCGTTCAGTGAAGAACATAAGTTGTTGTAAGTTATTGTCATATTGGTGGGGTAAGTTTGAAGCTTAAACATAAGAATTCGTAACAGATAATAAAACTAATTATAGAGCCTCATGAAAACTGTTCTTTTAATTTCATAATTTACCCTATTGAGGTATCAATAAAACTTAAGTTCTCTAGAAGATATTCGGAATATAGGGTATGTATTTCAGTAAACTACCAAACACACAGGTTTACCTTTCTTACATCAATTACTTTATCTATTCTCATTTCGATCTGCATATTTGAAAACAAACGAATTTCATTAAAGTCAGACTCATTTTGGTGTAGAAAATAATTATCACTTGGTTATGAAATACATTATATTGTTTTATTACTTTACTTATTGCAAATCCTACTTTGTCTCAAATAGTTTGACGGGTAATATACGAAACATTAAGAATAAAGGACGTTCTTCCACTTTACGAACATTAACTATGATATTAAGCTGTAATACAAATTTTCTGTACAATCAGGAAAAGCCTGAACCTTTTGACTTCAGCTACGACACCAAGGACGACGATGGTAACACCCAGTCCCGCCAGGAGTCTGGAGATGGAAGCGGCGCCGTCACTGGCAGCTACTCTTACGCAGATGCAAACGGTCTCTACCGACGAGTATCTTTTACAGCTGATGCTAGTGGATTCAAGCCATCCATTGAAACTAATGAACCGGGTACTGCGAATGCCAACCCTGCTGATGTCCAGGTGTCAGTTCAGGAAGCCCCTGCAGTTAAGGTGAAGGCTGCCCCTGTTCAAAAAATCATCAAACTCGTACATGCTCCTTACTATCACGCTCCTTGGTCCTTCGGCTATGGTCACGATTAAACATATGTATAATTTTTTTTTCTGGAAAAATGAACCGGTTGAAAATACTTGAATCTTGTGTTATGCTTGTTGTCACAAAATTTTATATGCAGATTTTTTTACAGTTTCAGATTGTTTTGCTTCTCCATATACAATGCTTTAGTAAGTTATTGCTTGATGCTATGTTATGGGTCTAAGTTCAAAATTTTGTATTTTTATTGTGCAATAAAGTGTTTTAAAAGCCGCATTTCACATATTTGAAAACTTTGTACATTGGTATAACACGTTAAATAGTTCAACACAGATGCAGTGATTTTAATTTTCTTAGTAGTCTAACATTATGATTATAAAGTTGTTTAATAATAGCTTTATCTAGAACAAATATATTTTTTATGTAACATCTTAAACAACTCTGCAATGATGTGTTTCTGTATGTTACTCCTTTCTATTCACTTATAATATACTACACACTGTCATACGAAACATTAAATATTTATATAACGTTTGGCATGTGTCAAGAAATCTCAGCGAGTCAAAAACAGAGAAACAATTACCAGGTATGTTATTTGTGTGAGAAAAGAGAGAAAATTGAGAAGTTGAGAATTCAACGTTGTTTTTCATCCTACAGGTAAATGTGGGGGTCTCGCATTACTTTAAATATTTAACGAGTTCATAGTAATCAAATAATAACAAAAATATTGCGTATTTATTAGTGAAGAGTCAATTTCTTCTTTTAAGTAAAGAAGAGACCCAACCAAGTTTTCAAGGTGAATGAGAAACACTGGTCTTAAATACAAAACTTATACTTAAAGCATCTTTGCTTTAGATGAGTAAGAAATATCTAATGAAATTAAACTTTCTATTTAAAGTTGAACAAAAACCGTATTGAAGGAAAACATTGATCTGCACAAAATATAAAACGAATTGTAATCACACGCACAGACCAGCTGTTATACAAACACAAGAGAGAGAAAATTACTTACCATGACTTCCGCTGCGTGGTTCAAGAGATAAATCCCGAATCCACACACAGTAGAGGAGTTTCGAGTATTAAAATATTATTTTATTCCCAGTCTTTATATGCATTTCTACTTAACTTAACAGAAAGTTTTCAATTATTAAGAAACATTGTTGTTTCTCTCCTTCTATCATATCCGATGTTTCTGATGCTTCCAAGCTACTTTGTTATTCTTATGCTCTGTAAAATTTGAGAACCAAAGATGTAACAAAGTAATCTACTTTATTCTGTTATAATAATGAAGGTATCATTACATTGTTGTACTTCCTTTGGAACTTCGAAATCGAGAGCTCTACCAAACAGTCATGTCCATTTCTACGAACAACGTCTATCACAGCATGAAAATGAGCTATCAATCTTTGAATCACTCCTTTCAGTGACTATTCAAAACACCTCTGGTGATTGTATCGTTTGTTGAAGCTTTCCTAATCTTCATGTCAGTCAATGCATTCTCTAATTCTGAGACTAAAATTTTAGGTACTTCTGTGTTATCTGCGTTGCTGTTATAACTATGTATTTCTGTTCCTATTTTATCTTTATTATTGAAGTAATAATTCTTTGTAAAATTCTGCACATACTTCAACTGTTTCTGTTCTATCATTTGTGGTGATTTCTTCTTCCTTCTGTTCAAAACCACTCTAGTAATACTCTTAGGTCCTCTACGAGCTTTAAAGATATTTTCTTTCTTTCTTTTCCTTGTTTTTATCCTTCTTTATTTCCTTAATATCTTTCTTAACTCAACATATTCACATTTCTCTTGTATGTTCTTCCTCTATATTTTACTTAATTACCTTCTCCTGCCAACCGTTTTCTCTTTGAGCTCATGTTCCTCATCTTTTCTTAAGTTTGTTCTTAAAATCGATTATTTTTTTCTTTTCATTTGGTTAAAAACTTCATTTCGTTTTCCAACAATGTTATGTATAGATCTTGGCATTCCTCTAACATTCCACATCTGTTTCTCACATTTAACTCAAAATCTCTTTCACTTTCATTTAGATGACTAACATTGATCTTGAGAGATTTCTTCTGATGCGTATTTTTAAGTCTCGCTAATCTTTTATTTATCTTAATTTTTGTTCTCACCATTCTGTGGTTGCTCTCTACGTCTGTCTTGGTTAAGGATTCACAATATTCCATAATTTCTCTTTTTTATTCACCGATATAAAGTTTATTTATGTTTTATTTATCCACTTGGACTTTCTTAAGCCCAATATTTCCATTTTTATTTCTTAAACAATGTATTTCCTATTGATAACTGTTCTTTTTCTGCAAACTCAGGAAATCTTTCTCCCTTTTCTTTCTTTGACATGTGCTGTATTTCTCTACACTTTGAAACTGTTCGGTGTCTTCTTTAATTCATATTTTGTCACTGAAATTACCCGTAAATACTTGGCGTTTTGCCTTCTTTTCTCTTAGTACGTTTTTAACATCGTCATGGAAATTTTCTATCTCATCATAATAGTCAGATGTTGAGCCATAAAGTTGAATTGGTTTAATTACTTCTTTTCCATCGACATTTATATCTTTGGATATCCTTCTTCGATTGTTTACGAAAGCTTCTAATATAATAAGTCTTTCTCTTACGAATCTTATTCTGTGCTTCCCTCCTCTTATATACAAACGTCTTTCGTTTCTACTAGGCCTTATCAACTTAGTTTTCTTTTACTTAGACCCAAGGTGTCTCATTATATTGCTCTAACCTATACTAATAATCATTCAGATGATTATCTAATTATATTTATTTGTGTCCGGTTGATGCTAATGGTTTCACCAGGCTAATGTTAATGTTGTTATACCTTCCACTTAAATGATAAATGCACTACAAAGGGACACTCCTGTCGATATCGAAAAAGAAACAAAAACAATATAGAAATCCACGACAATCCAGGTCAATGTTGTCCCTTTTCGTAAAGCTGTCAAACTTGTTCTTCACCTATATACATACGATCACGTTTAGCCGTAAATTGAAAATACTTCCTGCTGTTAAATGATGGGTTTACTAGTTCACCATGTGTATTCATAAAATATATATTTGGTACATTGTAAACGTCTTTATAGAGTAACTTCAATGCTTTTCTAGATATACTTTCATGGCTGTCAGTAAAGTCTTAAATTAATCAGTGATGTCGAGAAAACCCTCTTGTAGAGAAAAATATTTATGTAAAAACGGCTCGTTTGGTTTGAGAAAATCTTTTACGTAGAGGAGCGAACAACGTTTCGACCTTCTTCGATCATCGTCAGTTTCACAAAGAAAGAAAGAGGTTTCCTTTTCTCAACCCAAACGAGCCATTTTTACATATATAAATTATTAAATTATTATTTCTTGTTATATATCGGTGAGGTAAATAGATGTCATTAAATATTTCGGATAACATACGTAAGTAAAGTGTTCATATTTTATAAGAAAACATTCGTCACGTAAACAAGTTAAGTCATCTGTCTCTTCAAAATTTGTTTTTATAGTAATTCTATATCATCATTTATACCTTTTATATACCTTTACTTTCGGCATTTATTTTGCTTAGACATTTCATGAGACTGTAATTCTCCCCTGCTGAGATTCCTCTTGGTGGACACAGCTGATAGCCCAATGTAGCTTTGCTATAAGAAAACACCCATACACATTGTAATTGATATTTACGGGTTCCAATATAGACAGTCAACAGCATCATTTATAATAAGTAAATCCTGAGTTTTTATACATAATAACTGTATATTATACATAGTATTTATATTTGATGTGAGCTAGATTATCAGTTTTTTTTTTGTAACGAAACAGAAATCCAAGAAGCCGTATATCAGGTTCTTGATTTCTATATCTTTGTTACATAAGATACAATAAGATATGCATATCTTTCTTAATTTATTTTTCGCATATTGAGAATTCTTGAATTTCATACACGTTACATTAGATTCTGATTATCGTTGCCTACAACGTTCTCAAAACAAGATACGTGTTTTTGCTGTCAGGGTGCTATCATTATATAATAGTAAGCTTTATTTAGTAAGTTACATTGGTGACTTCAATAATCCATCAAAACTAAAGCAATATTGATAAATATTATAATGTTTCCTCATATCAAAAGTAAGTCATTCGTCGTTACGATAAACAGGTTGGATGCAAAATAAAATTAAAGTTTATCACTTCAGGACGAGTAACTTATTTATTTGTTACGTCATAATAAGATTTTTGTTTCTTATTCTGCGGCAATCATGACACGAAATATTTTAATTTCAACGTTATTAACGGTAATATACAGACAAATAAAAATCTCTGTTATTGAGCGAGGCTCACAATTTTCTCTTATATGTATGACATGAGATAAAATAACTATATAATTTCTAATGATATATCCAAAATGAGTGTGGTAATATGAAAAAAACATTATTATACAAACTTAGTGTCACATAATTCAATAACAAATAATTTGATTTTAAAGAATTTTGCTTTATATTTGTCTCCAAAGATTCCCAAAAATATTCGTAGACGAAATAAGTTACTATATTACACGAATCAGAATTCATTACAAACAATTCATCATCAAAAGTATTTTATGAAACTTCGTTATCTGTTGTTTCTTACAATTAACCATATTACGCTAATGCAAACTGGTAAGGTTAAAACTCCAATTTTTAACAAGTTAATTTTTAAACTTTTTAATCTAAAACGCAATAAGAGGACATTTGTTAAGATTATGGCCAATACTTGTATTTGATGAAAGAGTTTGTAAAATATGAGTTCGAATCCATTTAGCAGTGTAACGTTGTTTTCGAATTTCGCAGGCAGTCGTTTAGAGTTAATTGATTAAAGAAAAGGCAGCTAATTAATCGGCTGCACCGTATACCAGTTTTTATGCTACTCTACAATGATCAAATAGTGTGGTTTGATGGCTATTGACATGCACACCCATCAATCTAATTTATGGACCTCGTTATTTTCCAGCAATGGCAGGAGGACAATGAATCAGCTGATTCACAGTCAGTAGCATGTTAGCTACTAGTAAAAAAGAAAACATTTGGACTTCTAGGAACATTATGTTTTCAACCAGCTCTCTTAAAATACGTCTTTGTAGTTTCAATGTCGCTAATAAAGTTTAATTTTGCAAACTTTAATAAATTTGACATTTATATGTAAAAACGGCTCGTTTGGGTTAAGAAAATATTTTACGTAGAGGACCGAACAACGTTTCGACCTTCTTCGGTCATCATCAGGTTCACAAAGAAACAAAGAGGTAACTGACCGGAAGCTGACCACATGTTTGAAAGGGGTTGTGTATCAGAGTGTCGGAATGTAGAGGGCGGTGTTAAATGTTTTAATATATAATTTTATATTATTTATTTTATTTTTTTAATATAGATATAATTGTGTTCCTTTGTATTGGCTTCCGATCAGTTACCTCTTTCTTTCTTTGTGAACCTGACGATGACCGAAGAAGGTCGAAACGTTGTTTGATCCTCTACGTAAAATATTTTCTCAACCCAAACGAGCCGTTTCTACATATATATTTCTCTACAAGTGGGTTTTCTCGACATCACTGATCACTAACTTTGACATTATTTATTGTGAATCACATAACTGTACAATAGATTATTGGTTCTCTTCCAGATGCGGGTCAAAACTCGACTTTTAACATAAGAATATATGAAAGTCAGTATAGAGTCACCGGTTGGAAATCTTTATTGCACTAACACACCATTTGTAACATGTACTGTATTATTTAAAAAATGTAGACTGCTACATTTGGCTCTACGGATCATAATGTCAACCAAAGTAGGAACTGAGAACCGTTATAAAATCTATCCAACTAATATCTCTTTAATTGTTTGTCTACGTTTTTATATACTTGTTATTTCAAAAGTATAAATAACCATTGACCTACATTCGGTTAAAATTATAATATTATATTTTTATTTATTTCTTCAACTTTTATACGTCTGTGTAATAAACACAACATCTGTAAACTTCAGTATAGCCATATACAAAAAAAACATTTTTCACATATTTCCTATTAATTAAGTACAAGTAACTCTAACATATTCATCAGCTGTGACTACAAGAAAAATTAAAGTAGAAGAATAATTAATAATCATGAACCTTTCATGATTATATTACAAAAATATTAAGCACTAACCACAGTACATTTTTATAATACATCGGTTCGACACTAGCTTCTTTGCCTAACTATTTCATTATAATATTTATTTAACAGAAAAACAATATTTAACTCAACAATGATACCATAGTTCAATCGCAATATTTCCAACACTGTTTGTCTCATCATGGTTCATTGTGTATCGTTCAGCAAAAATTATGCCAATAACTGTTTTCTTTATTATTTAGTTGGATGGTTAAAACGAGATTACGTTATTGAGAACTTTCACTAAAAAACTGGTCCAAACCCTCCCTTCCCTCAGGTTAAACTTTCATCACTCACATCCTCGTTCATCCTTTATTTTTATTTATCAATAATTCTTGCAGCATATCAGCCTGGATTCCAAACCACCAAAATTAGGCCAAAATTGGGTATAAAAGATGTTTTCTGACCAACTTTCTCTACCAAGTGTAGCAACGGTCAGCACATCTCTCCGAGTCTTCCGTTAACCGCAGTCCATACAGAGAAGACGATGCTGAAGGTATACTTTTTCTCAGACATATTTGTGTACAGTTTTAAACCTAAGGGTTAGGAATGATTTATGTGTTAGTTATTTCTTAAATTAACGAAAAGTTCTTTTTTTGAAAAATATACCGTCCTTTATTGAGATAAGCCGTATTTGAAGTACTTATTTTATGATCATCATACCATATAAAAATTAAAACACTGAAGTAATCGGAAAGGACAACCATGTTTGGTGTGACGACAATCCGAACCACCCTTATTTGTCAAGGAAAATAAATATAGAAACGATATAATGCGTCGTTACCTTTTGATTCCAGGTACTTGTTCTGTGTATGTTGGCAACAGCTGCCTATGCTGGTAATCTTTTATACTCTGCCCCAGCTGTTAAGGTCATCCAGGCTCCAGTTGTTGCAGCTGTAAGTTTGTCAATTATATATTTTATAATTTAGATTAAAAAATTGTTCAGGAAAAAAGATTCATAAATTGTCCTCTGGAACTAATTGAATCTTGAAAGAAACGTTTAACCTCACATCAATTTAAAAATCCGAAAATATGACCAGTTAACCATTAAGGTTTCTAGCACTTTCACCAACCTAGTTAATAAAGAATGTTAACAACAAAGATTTTTATGTGTTCAGTAAATAACATTAATTGATTTAATTATTGTCATCTTGATGGTGGAAGTGTGAAGTTTAAACATATGAATTCATAATAGATAATAAAGCTCAGTGTAGAGCCTGATGAAAACTGTTCTTTTAATTTCATAATTTACCCTATGGAAGTATAAGTAAAACTTAAGTTTTAATATAGTTATATAGAAGATATTCGGAATGAAGGGTATTTATTTTTGTAAACTACCAAACTTACAGGTTTATCTTTCTTATATCAAATACATTGTCTATTCTCATTTCGATATTTGGAAACAAATGAATTTCTTTACAGTGAGATTTGTTTTTCCTATAGAAAATAATTATCACTCGGTCATGAAATACATTGGATTGTTTTATTATTTTACTTATTGCAAATCCTACTTTGTCTCAAATAATTTGAAGGGTAATATACGAAACATTAAGAATAAAGGACGTTATTTTATTTTACAAACATTAAATATGATATTAAGCTATAATACAAATTTTCTGTACAATCAGGAAAAGCCTGAACCTTTTGACTTCAGCTACGACACCAAGGACGACGATGGTAACACTCAGTCCCGTCAGGAGTCTGGAGATGGAAGTGGCGCCGTCACTGGCAGCTACTCTTACGCAGATGCAAACGGTCTCTACCGACGAGTATCTTTTACAGCTGATGCTGATGGATTCAAGCCATCCATTGAAACTAATGAACCGGGTACTGCGAATGCCAACCCTGCTGATGTCCAGGTGTCAGTTCAGGAAGCCCCTGCAGTTAAGGTGAAGGCTGCCCCTGTTCAAAAAATCATCAAACTCGTACATGCTCCTTACTATCACGCTCCTTGGGCCTACGGCTATGCCCACGCCTAAACATATGTATATAAGTTTTTTTTTTCTGGAAAAATGAACCGGTTGAAAATACTTGAATCTTGCTGTTATGCTTATTGTCACAAAATTTATATGCAGATTTTTTTACAGTTTCAGATTGTTTTGCTTCTCTATATACAATGCTTTAGTAAGTTATTGCTTGATGCTATGTTATGGGTCTAAGTTCTAAATTTTGTATTTTTATTGTGCAATAAAGTGTTTTAAAAGCCGCATTTCACATATTTGAAAACTTTGTACATTGGTATAACACGTTAAATAGTTCAACACAGATGCAGTGATTTTAATTTTCTTAGTAGTCTAACATTATGATTATAAAGTTATTTAATAATAGCTTTATCTAGAACAAATATATTTTTTTATGTATGTAACATCTTAAACAACTCTGCAATGACGTTTTTCTGTATGTTACTCCTTTCTATTCACTTATAATATACTACACACTGTCAAACGAAACATTAAATATTTACATAACGTTTGGCGTGTGTCAAGGAATCTCAGCGAGTCAAAAACAGGGAAACAATTACCAGGTATATAATTTGTGTGAGAAAAGAGAGAAAATTGAGAAGTTGAGAATTCAACGTTGTTTTTTCACCCTACAGGTAAATGTGGGGGTCTCGCATTACTTTAAATATTTAACGAGTTCTTAGTAATCAAATAATAACAAAAATATTGCGTATTTATTAGTGAAGAGTCAATTTCTTCGTTTAAGTAAAGAAGAGACACAACCAAGTCTATAAAATCAATCACAAACATTGGTCTTAAATACAAAACATACACTTAAAGCATCTTTGCTTTAGATGAGTAAGAAATATCTAATGAAATTAAACTTTCTATTTAAAGTTGAACAAAAACCGTATTGAAGGAAAACATTGATCTGCACAAAATATAAAACGAATTGTAATCACACGCACAGTCCAGCTGTTATACAAACACAAGAGAGAGAAAATTACTTACCATGACTTCAGCTGCGTGGTTCAAGAGATAAATCCCGTATCCACACACAGTAGAGGAGTTTCGAGTATTAAAATATTATTTTATTCCCAGTCTTTATATGCATTTCTACTTAACTTAACAGAAAGTTTTCAATTATTAAGAAACATGGTTGTTTTTTCTCCTTCTATCATATCCGATGTTTCTGATGCTTCCAAGCTACTTTGTTATTCTTATGCTCTGTAAAATTTGAGAACCAAAGATATAACAAAGTAATCTACTTTATTCTGTTATAGTAATGAAGGTATCATTACATTGTTGTACTTCCTTTGGAACTTTGAAATCGAGAGCTCCACCAGACAGTCATGTCCATTTCTACGAACAACGTCTATCACAGCATGAAAATGAGCTATCAATCTTTGAATCACTCCTTTCAGTGACTATTCAAAACATCTCTGGTGATTGTATCGTTTGTTGAAGCTTTCCTAATCTTCATGTCAGTCAATGCATTCTCTAATTCTGAGACTAAAATTTTAGGTACTTCTGTGTTATCTGCGTTGTTGTTATCACTATGTATTTCTGTTCCTATTTTATCTTTATTATTGAAGTATATAATTCTTTGTAAAATTCTGCACACACTTCAACTCTTTCTGTTCTATCATTTGTAGTGATTTCTTCTTCCTTCTGTTCAAAACCACTCTAGTAATACTCTTAGGTCCTCTACGAGCTTTAAAGATATTTTCTTTCTTTCTTTTCCTTGTTTTTTTCCTTCTTTATTTCCTTAATATCTTTCTTAACTCAACATATTCACATTTCTCTTGTATGTTCTTCCTCTATATTTTACTTAATTACTTTCTCCTGCTAACCGTTTTCTCTTTGAGCTCATGTTCCTCATCTTTTTTTAAGTTTGTTCTTAAAATCGATTATTTTTTTCTTTTCATTTGGTTAAAACTTCATTTCGTTTTCCAAAATGTTATGTATAGATCTTGGCATTCCTCTAACATTCCACATCTGTTTCTCACATTTAACTCAAAATCTCTTTCACTTTCATTTAGATGACCAACATTGATCTTGAGAGATTTCTTCTGATGCATATTTTTAAGTCTCGCTAATCTTTTATTTATCTTAATTTTGTTCTCATCATTCTGTGGTTGCTCTCTACGTCTGTCTTGGTTAAGGATTCACAATATTCCATAATTTCTCTTTTTTATTCACCGATATAAAGTTTATTTATGTTTTATTTATCCACTTGGACTTTCTTAAGCCCAATATTTCCATTTTATTTCTTAAACAATGTATTTCCTATTGATAACTGTTCTTTTTCTGCAAACTAAGGAAGTCTTTCTCCTTTTCTTTCTTTGACATGTGCTGTATTTCTCTACACTTTGAAACTGTTCGGTGTCTTCTTTAATTCATATTTTGACACTGAAATTACCCGTAAATACTTGGCGTTTTGCCTTCTTTTCTCTTAGTACGTTTTTAACATCGTCATGGAAATTTTCTATTATAATAGTCAGATGTTGAGCCATAAAGTTGAATTGGTGTAATTACTTCTTTTCCATCGACATTTATATCTTTGGATATCCTTCTTCGATTGTTTACGAAAGCTTCTAATATAATAAGTCTTTCTCTTACGACTCTTATTCTGTGCTTCCCTCCTCTTATATACAAACATCTTTCGTTTCTACTAGGCCTTATCAACTTAGTTTTCTTTTACTTAGATCCAAGGTGTCTCATTATATTGCTCTAACCTATACTAGTAATCATTCAGATGATTATCTAATTATATTTATTTGTGTCCGGTTGATGCTAATGGTTTCACCAGGCTAATGTTAACGTTGTTATACCTTCCACTTAAATGATAAATGCACTACAAAGGGACACTCCTGTTGATATCGATAAAAAACAAAAAACAATATAGAAATCAACGACAATCCAGGTCAATGTTGTCCCTTTTCGTAAAGCTGTCAAACTTGTTCTTCACCTATATACATACGATCACGTTTAGCCGTATATTGAAAATACTTCCTGCTGTTAAATGATGGGTTTACTAGTTCACCATGTGTATTCATAAAATATATATTTGGTACATTGTAAACGTCTTTATAGAGTAACTTCAATGCTTTTCTAGATATACTTTCATGGCTGTCAGTAAAGTCTTAAATTAATCAGTGATGTCGAGAAAACCCTCTTGTAGAGAAAAATATTTATGTAAAAACGGCTCATATATATTTCTCTACAAGTGGGTTTTCTCCACATCACTGATCACTAACTTTGACATTATTTATTGTGAATCACATAACTGTACAATAGATTATTGGTTCTCTTCCAGCCGCGGGTCAAAACTCGACTTTTAACATAAGAATATATGAAAGTCAGTATAGAGTCACCGGTTGGAAATCTTTATTGCACTAACACACCATTTGTAACATGTATTGTATTATTTAAAAAATGTAGACTGCTACATTTGGCTCTACGGATCATAATGTCAACCAAAGTAGGAACTGAGAACCGTTATAAAATCTATCCAACTAATATCACTTTAATTGTTTCTCTACGTTTTTATATACTTCTTATTTCAAAAGCATAAATAACCAATGACCTACATTCGGTTAAAATTATAATTTTTATTCCTATTTATTTCTTCAACGTTTATACGTCTGTGTAATAAACAAAACACCTATAAACTTCAGTAGAGCCATATACAAAAAAAAAACGTTTTTCACATATTTCCCATTAATTAAGTACAAGTAACTCTAACATATTCATCAGCTGTGACTACAAGAAAAATTAAAGTACAAGAATAATTAATAATCATGAACCTTTCATGATTATATTACAAAAATATTAACCACTAACCACAGTACATTATTATAATACATCGGTTCGACACTAGCTTCTTTGTCTAACTATTTCATTATAATATTTATTTAACAGAAAAACAATATTTAACTCAACAATGATACCATAGTTCAATCACAATATTTCCAACACTGTTTGTCTCATCATGGTTCATTGTGTATCGTTCAGAAAAAATTATGCCAATAACTGTTTTCTTTATGATTTAGTTGGATGGTTAAAACGAGATTACGTTATTGAGAACTTTCACTAAAAAACTGGTCCAAACCCTCCCTTCCCTCAGGTTAAACTTTCATCACTCACATCCTCGTTCATCCTTTATTTTTATTTATCAATAATTCTTGCAGCATATGAGCCTGGATTCCAAACCACCAAAATTAGGCCAAAATTGGGTATAAAAGATGTTTTCTGACCAACTTTCTCTACTAAGTGTAGCAACGGTCAGCACATCTCTCCGAGTCTTCCGTTAACCGCAGTCCATACAGAGAAGACGATGCTGAAGGTATACTTTTTCTCAGACATATTTGTGTACAGTTTCAAACCTAAGGGTTAGGAATGATTTATGTGTTAGTTATTTCTTAAATTAACGAAAAGTTCTTTTTTTGAAAAATATACCGTCCATTATTGAGATAAGCCGTATTTGAAGTACTTATTTTATGATCATCATACCATATAAAAACTAAAACACTGAAGCAATCGGAAAGGGCAACCATGTTTGGTGTGACGGCAATCCGAACCATCCTTATTTGTCAAGGAAAATAAATATAGAAACGATATAATACGTCGTTACCTTTTGATTCCAGGTACTTGTTCTGTGTATGTTGGCAACAGCTGCCTATGCTGGTAATCTTTTATACTCTGCCCCAGCTGTTAAGGTCATCCAGGCTCCAGTTGTTGCAGCTGTAAGTTTGTCAATTATATATTTTATAATTTAGATTAAAAATTGTTCAGGAAAAAAGATTCATAAATTGTCCTCTGGAACTAATTGAATCTTGAAAGAAACGTTTAACCTCACATCAATTTAAAAATCCGAAAATATGACCAGTTACCCATAAGGTTTCTAGCACTTTCACCAACCTAGTTAATAAAGAATGTTAACAACGGAGATTTTTATGTGTTCAGTAAATAACATTAATTGATTTAATTATTGTCATCTTGATGGTGGAAGTGTGAAGTAACATATGAATTCATAATAGATAATAAAGCTCAGTGTAGAGCCTGATGAAAACTGTTATTTTAATTTCATAATTTACCCTATGGAAGTATAAGTAAAACTTAAGTTTTAATATAGTTATATAGAAGATATTCGGAATGAAGGATATTTATTTTTGTAAACTACCAAACTTACAGGTTTATCTTTCTTATATCAAATACATTGTCTATTCTCATTTCGATATTTGGAAACAAATGAATTTCTTTACAGTGAGATTTGTTTTTCGTATAGAAAATAATTATCACTCGGTCATGAAATACATTGGATTGTTTTATTATTTTACTTATTGCAAATCCTACTTTGTCTCAAATAATTTGAAGGGTAATATACGAAACATTAAGAATAAAGGACGTTATTTTATTTTACAAACATTAAATATGATATTAAGCTATAATACAAATTTTCTGTACAATCAGGAAAAGCCTGAACCTTTTGACTTCAGCTACGACACCAAGGACGACGATGGTAACACTCAGTCCCGTCAGGAGTCTGGAGATGGAAGTGGCGCCGTCACTGGCAGCTACTCTTACGCAGATGCAAACGGTCTCTACCGACGAGTATCTTTTACAGCTGATGCTGATGGATTCAAGCCATCCATTGAAACTAATGAACCGGGTGCTGCGAATGCCAACCCTGCTGATGTCCAGGTGTCAGTTCAGGAAGCCCCTGCAGTTAAGGTGAAGGCTGCCCTGTTCAAAAAATCATCAAACTCGTACATGCTCCTTACTATCACGCTCCTTGGGCCTACGGCTATGCCCACGCCTAAACATATGTATATAAGTTTTTTTTTTCTGGAAAAATGAACCGGTTGAAAATACTTGAATCTTGCTGTTATGCTTATTGTCACAAAATTTATATGCAGATTTTTTACAGTTTCAGATTGTTTTGCTTCTCTATATACAATGCTTTAGTAAGTTATTGCTTGATGCTATGTTATGGGTCTAAGTTCTAAATTTTGTATTTTTATTGTGCAATAAAGTGTTTTAAAAGCCGCATTTCACATATTTGAAAACTTTGTACATTGGTATAACACGTTAAATAGTTCAACACAGATGCAGTGATTTTAATTTTCTTAGTAGTCTAACATTATGATTATAAAGTTATTTAATAATAGCTTTATCTAGAACAAATATATTTTTTTATGTATGTAACATCTTAAACAACTCTGCAATGACGTTTTTCTGTATGTTACTCCTTTCTATTCACTTATAATATACTACACACTGTCAAACGAAACATTAAATATTTACATAACGTTTGGCGTGTGTCAAGGAATCTCAGCGAGTCAAAAACAGGGAAACAATTACCAGGTATATAATTTGTGTGAGAAAAGAGAGAAAATTGAGAAGTTGAGAATTCAACGTTGTTTTTCACCCTACAGGTAAATGTGGGGGTCTCGCATTACTTTAAATATTTAACGAGTTCTTAGTAATCAAATAATAACAAAAATATTGCGTATTTATTAGTGAAGAGTCAATTTCTTCGTTTAAGTAAAGAAGAGACACAACCAAGTCTATAAAATCAATCACAAACATTGGTCTTAAATACAAAACATACACTTAAAGCATCTTTGCTTTAGATGAGTAAGAAATATCTAATGAAATTAAACTTTCTATTTAAAGTTGAACAAAAACCGTATTGAAGGAAAACATTGATCTGCACAAAATATAAAACGAATTGTAATCACACGCACAGTCCAGCTGTTATACAAACACAAGAGAGAGAAAATTACTTACCATGACTTCAGCTGCGTGGTTCAAGAGATAAATCCCGAATCCACACACTATTAAATGTACAGAAACTGACCGTGTAAAACCTAAAAAATAAAAGTTCTCTTGTTGACACCAAGGTTAACAAAATGTGCAAAAAATTCGTTCTATTTCTACGCTACCTGTAGAGTTAATATGTCAACGCACACCATTTATGAAGTGTTTACAGAATGCTTACTATAAATGTGGTTGCAGAAAGAGAGATGAGATACACCAAAGATATACTGTAAAGTAGTTTAATAGTAACTTTAACAAGACAAATAGAGTTCTTAGTTACCAAATAATAACAAAATCTTGCGTATTTATTAGTAAAGAGTCAATTTCATCGTTTAAGTACTGAAGAGACACAATCAAGTCTTCAAGATCAACCACAAACATTCGTCTTAAATACAAAATATATACTTAAAGCATACCTTTCTAAAGATAAAAAAGAGAAATATATAATCTAATTCATTTTTTTAAATTTAAAGCTCAACAAAAACACAATTGAAGTTCACACTGAAAACTACCAAAAATAAAAAAACTTGCAATTGAACAAACTGAGTACTATGATACAAAACAAAATTGAGAGTACTTATTACCATGACATCAGCTGCGTGGTTCAAGAGATAAATTCACAATCTACACTCTATTAAATCTTTACAAAGTGACATTGTAAAATTAAGTAATAAAGGTTCTCTTGTTAATACCAAGGCTAACAAAGTGTGCAAGAAAGTAATTGTATTTCTACTTCACCTAGAGAAATAACATGTCAACAGACAATCATTTATGAAGTGTTTACATAATGCTTACTCTGAATGTTGTTGCAGAAAAAGAGATGGGATACACAGCATGGACTTGTGGGTAAGGTATAACAAGTAGAGGAGTTTCGAGTATTAAAATATTATTTTATTCCCAGTCTTTATATGCATTTCTACTTAACTTAACAGAAAGTTTTCAATTATTAAGAAACATTGTTGTTAGTCTCCTTCTATCATATCCGATGTTTCTGATGCTTCCAAGCTACTTTGTTATTCTTATGCTTTGTAAAATTTGAGAACCAAAGATATAACAAAGTAATCTACTTTGTTCTGTTATAGTAATGAAGGTATCATTACATTGTTGTACTTCCTTTGGAACTTCGAAATCGAGAGCTCTACCAAACAGTCATGTCCATTTCTACGAACAACGTTTATCACAGCATGAAAATGAGCTATCAATCTTTGAATCACTCCTTTCAGTGACTATTCAAAACACCTCTGGTGATTGTATCGTTTGTTGAAGCTTTCCTAATCTTCATGTCAGTCAATGCATTCTCCAATTTTGAGACTAAAATTTTAGGTACTTCTGTGTTATCTGCGTTGTTGTTATCACTATGTATCTCAGTTCCTATTTTATCTTTATTATTGAAGTAATAATTATTTGTAAAATTCTGCACATACTTCAACTGTTTCTGTTCTATCATTTGTGGTGATTTCTTCTTCCTTCTGTTCAAAACCACTCTAGTAATACTCTTAGGTCCTCTACGAGCTTTAAAGATATTTTCTTTCTTTCTTTTCCTTGTTTTTTTCCTTCTTTATTTCCTTAATATCTTTCTTAACTCAACATATTCACATTTCTCTTGTATGTTCTTCCTCTATATTTTACTTAATTACTTTCTCCTGCCAACCGTTTTCTCTTTGAGCTCATGTTCCTCATCTTTTCTTAAGTTTGTTCTTAAAATCGATTATTTTTTTCTTTTCATTTGGTTAAAAACTTCATTTCGTTTTCCAACAATGTTATGTATAGATCTTGGCATTCCTCTAACATTCCACATCTGTTTCTCACATTTAACTCAAAATCTCTTTCACTTTCATTCAGATGACTAACATTGATCTTGAGAGATTTCTTCTGATGCGTATTTTAAGTCTCGCTAATCTTTTATTTATCTTAATTTTGTTCTCATCATTCTGTGGTTGCTCTCTACGTTTGTCTTGGTTAAGGATTCACAATATTCCATAATTTCTCTTTTTTTATTCACCGATATAAAGTTTATTTATGTTTTATTTATCCACTTGGACTTTCTTAAGCCCAATATTTCTATTTTTATTTCTTAAACAATATATTTCCTATTGATAACTGTTCTTTTTCTGCAAACTCAGGAAATCTTTCTCCCTTTTCTTTCTTTGACATGTGCTGTATTTCTCTACACTTTGAAACTGTTCGGTGTCTTCTTTACTCCATATTTTAACACTGAACTTACCCGTAAATACTTGGCGTTTTGCCTTCTTTTCTCTTAGTACGTTTTTAACATCGTCATGGAAATTTTCTATCTCATCATAACAGTCAGATGTTGAGCCATAAAGTTGAATTGGTGTAATTACTTCTTTTCCATCGACATTTATATCTTTGGATATCCTTCTTCGATTGTTTACGAAAGCTTCTAATATAATAAGTCTTTCTCTTACGAATCTTATTCTGTGCTTCCCTCCTCTTATATACAAACGTCTTTCGTTTCTACTAGGCCTTATCAACTTAGTTTTCTTTTACTTAGACCCAAGGTGTCTCATTATATTGCTCTAACCTATACTAATAATCATTCAGATGATTATCTAATTATATTTATTTGTGTCCGGTTGATGCTAATGGTTTCACCAGGCTAATGTTAATGTTGTTATACCTTCCACTTAAATGATAAATGCACTACAAAGGGACACTCCTGTCGATATCGAAAAAGAAACAAAAACAATATAGAAATCCACGACAATCCAGGTCAATGTTGTCCCTTTTCGTAAAGCTGTCAAACTTGTTCTTCACCTATATACATACGATCACGTTTAGCCGTATATTGAAAATACTTCCTGCTGTTAAATGATGGGTTTACTAGTTCACCATGTGTATTCATAAAATATATATTTGGTACATTGTAAACGTCTTTATAGAGTAACTTCAATGCTTTTCTAGATATACTTTCATGGCTGTTAGTGAAGTGTTAAATTAATCAGTGATGTCGAGAAAACCCTCTTGTAGAGAAAAATATTTATGTAAAAACGGCTTGTTTGGTTTGAGAAAATCTTTTACGTAGAGGAGCGAACAACGTTTCGACGTTCTTCGGTCATCGTCAGGTTCACAAAGAAAGAAAGAGGTTTCCTTTTCTCAACCCAAACGAGCCATTTTTTACAAATATAAATTATTAAATTATTATTTCTTGTTATATATCGGTGACGTAAATAAATGTCATTAAATGTTTCGGATAACATTCGTGAGTAAAGTGTTCATATTTTATAAGAAATCATTCGTCACGTAAACAAGTTAAGTCATCTGTCACTTCAAAATTTGTTTTTATAGTAATTTTATATCATCATTTATACCTTTTATATACCTTTACTTTCGGCATTTATTTTGCTTAGACATTTCATTAGACTGTAATTGTCCCCTGCTGAGATTCCTCTTGGTGGACACAGCTGATAGCCCAATGTAGCTTTGCTATAAGAAAACACCCATACACATTGTAATTGATATTTACGGGTTCCAATATAGACAGTCAACAGCATCATTTATAATAAGTAAATCCTGAGTTTTTATACATAATAACTGTATATTATACATAGTATTTATATTTGATGTGAGCTAGATTATCAGTTTTTTTTTGTAACGAAACAGAAATCCAAGAAGCCGTATATCAGGTTCTTGATTTCTATATCTTTGTTACATCAGATACAATAAGATATGCATATCTTACTTATTTTATTTCTCGCATATTGAGAATTCTTGAATTTCATACACGTTACATTAGATTCTGATTATCGTTGCCTCCAACGTTCTCAAAACAAGATACGTGTTTTGCTGTCAGGGTGCTATCATTATATAATAGTAACCTTTATTTAGTAAGTTACATTGGTGACTTCAATAATCCATCAAAACTAAAGCAATATTGATAAATATTATAATGTTTCCTCATATCAAAAGTAAGTCATTCGTCGTTACGATAAACAGGTTGGATGCAAAATAAAATTAAAGTTTATCACTTCAGGACGAGTAACTTATTTATTTGTTACGTCATAATAAGATTTTTGTTTCTTATTCTGTGGCAATCATGACACGAAATATTTTAATTTCAACGTTATTAACGGTAGTATACAGACAAATAAAAATTACTGGTATTGAGCGAGGCTCACAATTTTCTCTTATAAGTATGACATGAGATAAAATAACTATATAATTTCTAATGATATATCCAAAATGAGTGTGGTAATATGAAAAAAAAAACATCATTATACTAACTTAGTGTCACATAATTCAATAACAAATAATTTGATTTTAAAGAATTTTGCTTTATATTTGTCTCCAAATATTTCCAAAAATATTCGTAGACGAAATAAGTTACTATATTACACGAATCAGAATTCATTACAAACAATTCATCATCAAAAGTATTTTATGAAACTTCGTTATCTGTTGTTTCTTACAATTAACCATATTACGCTAATGCAAACTGGTATGGTTAAAACTCCAATTTTTAACAAGTTAATTTTTAAACTTTTTAATCTAAAACGCAATAAGAGGACATTTGTTAAGATTATGGCCAATACTTGTATTTGATGAAAGAGTTTGTAAAATATGAGTTCGAATCCATTTAGCAGTGTAACGTTGTTTTCGAATTTCGCAGGCAGTCGTTTCGAGTTAATTGATTAAAGAAAAGGCAGCTAATTAATCGGCTGCACCGTATACCAGTTTTTATGCTACTCTACAATGATCAAATAGTGTGGTTTGATGGCTATTGACATGCACACCCATCAATCTAATTTATGGACCTCGTTATTTTCCAGAAATGTCTGGAGGACAATGAATCAGCTGATTCACAGTCAGTAGCATGTTAGCTACTAGTAAAAAAGAAAACATTTGGACTTCTAGGAATATTATGTTTTCAACCAGCTCTCTTAAAATACGTCTTTGTAGTTTCAATATCGCTAATAAAGTTTAATTTTGCAAACTTTAATAAATTTGACATTTATATGTAAAAACGGCTCGTTTGGGTTAAGAAAATATTTTACGTAGAGGACCGAACAACGTTTCGACCTTCTTCGGTCATCATCAGGTTCACAAAGAAAGAAAGAGGTAAATTTCGTTCAGAAAAAATTATGCCATAAACTGTTTTCTTTATGATTTAGTTGGATAGTTAAAACGAGATTACGTTATTGAGAACTTTCACTGAAAAACTGGTCCAAACCCTCCCTTCCCTCAGGTTAAACTTTCATCACTCACATCCTCGTTCATCCTTTATTTTTTTATTTATCAATAATTCTTGCAGCATATCAGCCTGGATTCCAAACCACCAAAATTAGGCCAAAATTGGGTATAAAAGATGTTTTCTGACCAACTTTCTCTACTAAGTGTAGCAACGGTCAGCACATCTCTCCGAATCTTCCGTTAACCGCAGTCCATACAGAGAAGACGATGCTGAAGGTATACTTTTTCTCAGACATATTTGTTTACAGTTTTAAACCTAAGGGTTAGGAATGATTTATGTGTTAGTTATTTCTTAAATTAACGAAAAGTTCTTTTTTTGAAAAATATACCGTCCTTTATTGAGATAAGCCGTATTTGAAGTACTTAGTTTATGATCATCATACCATATAAAAACTAAAACACTGAAGCAATCGGAAAGGGCAACCATGTTTGGTGTGACGACAATCCGAACCACCCTTATTTGTCAAGGAAAATAAATATAGAAACGATATAATACTGTGTTACCTTTTGATTCCAGGTACTTGTTCTGTGTATGTTGGCTTCAGCTGCCTATGCTGGTAATCTTTTATACTCTGCCCCAGCTGTTAAGGTCATCCAGGCTCCAGTTGTTGCAGCTGTAAGTTTGTCAATTATATATTTTATAATTTAGATTAAAAATTGTTCAGGAAAAAAGATTCATAAATTGTCCTCTGGAACTAATTGAATCTTGAAAGAAACGTTTAACCTCACATCAATTTAAAAATCCGAAAATATGACCAGTTAACCATTAAGGTTTCTAGCACTTTCACCAACCTAGTTAATAAAGAATGTTAACAACGGAGATTTTTATGTGTTCAGTAAATAACATTAATTGATTTAATTATTGTCATCTTGATGGTGGAAGTGTGAAGTTTAAAGATATGAATTCATAATAGATAATAAAGCTCAGTGTAGAGCCTGGTGAAAACTGTTCTTTTAATTTCATAATTTACCCTATGGAAGTACAAGTAAAACTTAAGTTTTAATACAGTTATATAGAAGATATTCGGAATGAAGGGTATTTATTTTTGTAAACTACCAAACTTACAGGTTTATCTTTCTTATATCAAATACATTGTCTATTCTCATTTCGATATTTGGAAACAAATGAATTTCTTTACAGTGAGATTTGTTTTTCGTATAGAAAATAATTATCACTCGGTCATGAAATACATTGGAATGTTTTATTATTTTACTTATTGCAAATCCTACTTTGTCTCAAATAATTTGAAGGGTAATATACGAAACATTAAGAATAAAGGACGTTATTTTATTTTACAAACATTAAATATGATATTAAGCTATAATACAAATTTTCTGTACAATCAGGAAAAGCCTGAACCTTTTGACTTCAGCTACGACACCAAGGACGACGATGGTAACACTCAGTCCCGTCAGGAGTCTGGAGATGGAAGTGGCGCCGTCACTGGCAGCTACTCTTACGCAGATGCAAACGGTCTCTACCGACGAGTATCTTTTACAGCTGATGCTGATGGATTCAAGCCATCCATTGAAACTAATGAACTGGTACTGCGAATGCCAACCCTGCTGATGTCCAGGTGTCAGTTCAGGAAGCCCCTGCAGTTAAGGTGAAGGCTGCCCCTGTTCAGAAAATCATCAAACTCGTACATGCTCCTTACTATCACGCTCCTTGGGCCTACGGCTATGCCCACGAGTAAACATATGTATATAAGTTTTTTTTTTCTGGAAAAATGAACCGGTTGAAAACACTTGAATCTTGCTGTTATGCTTATTGTCACAAAATTTATATGCAGATTTTTTTACAGTTTCAGATTGTTTTGCTTCTCTATATACAATGCTTTAGTAAGTTATTGCTTGATGCTATGTTATGGGTCTAAGTTCAAAATTTTGTATTTTTATTGTGCAATAAAGTGTTTTAAAAGCCGCATTTCACATATTTGAAAACTTTGTACATTGGTATAACACGTTAAATAGTTCAACACAGATGCAGTGATTTTAATTTTCTTAGTAGTCTAACATTATGATTATAAAGTTATTTAATAATAGCTTTATCTAGAACAAATATATTTTTTTATGTATGTAACATCTTAAACAACTCTGCAATGACGTTTTTCTGTATGTTACTCCTTTCTATTCACTTATAATATACTACACACTGTCAAACGAAACATTAAATATTTACATAACGTTTGGCGTGTGTCAAGGAATCTCAGCGAGTCAAAAACAGGGAAACAATTACCAGGTATATAATTTGTGTGAGAAAAGAGAGAAAATTGAGAAGTTGAGAATTCAACGTTGTTTTTCACCCTACAGGTAAATGTGGGGGTCTCGCATTACATTAAATATTTAACGAGTTCTTAGTAATCAAATAATAACAAAAATATTGCGTATTTATTAGTGAAGAGTCAATTTCTTCGTTTAAGTAAAGAAGAGACACAACGAAGTCTATAAAATCAATCACAAACATTGGTCTTAAATACAAAACATACACTTAAAGCATCTTTGCTTTAGATGAGTAAGAAATATCTAATGAAATAAAACTTTCTATTTAATGTTGAACAAAAACCGTATTGAAGGAAAACATTGATCTTCACAAAATATAAAACGAATTGTAATCACACGCACAGACCAGCTGTTATACAAACACAAGAGAGAGAAAATTACTTACCATGACTTCAGCTGCGTGGTTCAAGAGATATATCCCGAATCCACACACTATTAAATGTACAGAAACTGACCGTGTGAAACTTAAATAATAAAAGTTCTCTTGTTGACACTAAGGTTAACAAAATGTGCAAGAACTTCGTTGTATTTCTACTTTACCTATAGATTTAACATGTCAAGGCTCTACAAAGGGACACTCTTTTCGATATCGAAAAAAAACACTTAGAAATTCATGACAATCCAGGTCAACGTATTTATGGAGTAATTTCAATGTTTTGCTAGATTAACTTTCATGGCTGTCAGTAAAGTATTAACTTATTATTTGTTGTTATATATAAATAAATGTTTAACCCTGAGGAAACATAAAAGTCGTTAATTATCTTTTTTGGGTTAACAAACAAGAGATACATAGTATATGAGCTGTTATAAGTCAAAGATCAGTTGCCATATTCATATTGTTTGTCCAGTAAATAATACTAGATGAAATTCTCATATAAAGCCAATATGGAATATAATGGCAACAACTAAAACTCTCCAAAAGTAATTAGGTGGAACTAGCGCCGTCAGTGGCAGATTCTTCTACAGAGACTCTGGCGATCTCCACAAACAAGTAAATTTTGTAAAAGATCTCGATAGTTTCAAGGCTTCCATACTATTTGTTAATATAGTTATAATTCCTACTGTATCTTGTTTTTCTAATAAATTATTCCGAAAGATACTCATAATATCCAATATCGGTTATCATTACATAAACTGATTACTTTTATTTTCATAATATAATGAGCCACACGGCTGAGATAAAATGGTTATTTTTTTTCAGGTGCACTGTGATAATATTAATATTCATATTCTTAATATTCAGAATTCAGAATAAAATATGACTATTTTAAGTTAATTTGGGACTAATGTTCACAGTGTTAGCTTGCCTATATTGAGCCTCAACCGGTATAGGCTAGCTAACACTGTAGACATTAGCCCTGATGATGGTAACTATCTTAACAGTTCTAGCCGGCCTTAACTGATAAACATATTTTTACTTTTCATTGTGCGAAAAAAACGTTTTTTTTTTACACATTTTTAGTTTTAACTACTAGGATAGTTTCTCTCATGAAAATTTTCCCACTGGAGCACGTCAACTAGATAATTCCCTAAAATAAAAAAATAAAAGCCCTTCAGTGGCTCAGTAGAAGTTTAAAATACTGAAATCACGTTTTGACACCCGTGGTGGGAAAAGTACAGATAGCCCATTCTGTAGCTCTACGCTTACTAAGCAGAAAAAACAAACCTAAAGTAAGAAAAGGTGAATACTCCTGTTTCCTGAATAGGTTTTCAGTCTATTTTATAGACATTTTAAATATTCAATAAACATTGATGCTACAGTTTCGTTCAATATTTAAAATAAACAGAAAAAATATATATCTATATGTGAATAATAGCTAACAAAAATACAATAAAGAGAGATAACAGTTGCTTTCATTAAAAATGTTCATGTTTAGTACAAGTAACACCAACAAGACCTTCATCAGAAACTACAGTAGAAACAAATGGTACACGAATGATTCATCATAAGCGATCCTCAACGATCCTGGTTTAATAACAGATAAATTCATATTCGTTTTCAGCCTCTCATTAAAGTCTTACAATTAAGATTAAAAGGTATTTAAAATAAATATTCTTAAATACATTTAGTTGTGGGTGGCTTCTGTTTATGTAAATTTTATAATAGGCTATTTGTGTAACAAAAAGTATTATTTCATTTTCATATCGTATCATTGTTCACATATGTTTTTGCTAGTTTTCTTTGTCTCCTCGTGGTCCAGCAGTATGTGAGAAGCTCATAACGCTAAAATCCATAGCTCAGTTCCCGAATGGATTATTCATTCCGTACCGTTGACTTAAAGCAACAGTTATGCCTATTTTTTGCCCATGGTTTCATATGTTGATTAAAGTGAGTCTTCAATACTGTAATATTTTAAATACAACCCTGTCTAAGTCATTTCTCCTCTCAGGCTAAACGTTCACTAATCCTAATTTTGTTTATTCACATCAGTGTTGTTTATCAAGGGCCCGGCATGGCCTAGCGCGTTAAGGCGTGCGCTTGGTAATTTGAGGGTCGCGGGTTCGCGCCCGAGTCGCGCTAAACATGATCGCCCTCCCAGCCGTGGTGGGGTGGTGTATAATGTGACGGTCAATCCCACTTTTCGTTGGTAAAGGAGTAGCCCAAGAGTTGGCGGTGGGTGGTGATGACTAGCTGCCTTCCCTCTAGTCTTACACTGCTAAATTAGGGACGGCTAGCACAGATAGCCCTCGAGTAGCTTTGTGCGAAATTCCGAAACAAACAAACAACAAAACAAGAAATCCAAGATGTCGTATACCAGTTCTTGATTTCTACAGCTTTGTTACATTAAATATCACAAGCTATATATATCTTCTTTAATTTGTTTAACAGCACTTTTTCTAGCATTTTGAGATCTCTTGCATTTTATGAATATAATGTTAAGTTCTGATTATCGACCGTTGCCTCCAGTGTTCTCACAGCAAGATACGTACTGTTGCTGTTGGGGTGCTATCATTATATAATGGTAACCTTTATTTTGTAAGTTATATTAGTGACTCCATTAATCCATCAAAACTAAAGCAACATTAATAAATATTATAATGTTTCCTGATATCAGAATAAATCATTCGTTGTTACGATAAACAAGATTTAATAAAACTGAGGTTTATAACCTCAGTAGGAGTAACTTATTTATTTGTACGTCATAGTAAGATTATTGTTTTTTATTCTGTGGTACCCATAACAAAAAATAGTTTAACTTTAACGTCCTAAACAGTGGTATACTGAAAAATTGCAATTAATGTACTTAGTAAAACCCACAATTTTCTCTTATGAGTGTGATGTGAAAAACGAGTATTATATAATTTTTAAATGTTATACTCAAAATTAGTGTAGTAACATGAAAGAACATTATTATACTAGCTTCATGTCAGATGTTTCAATAATAAATGTTTTCGTTGTAAAGAATTTTTGTTTTGTAGTCGTCTAGAAATACTTCAAGAAAATTATTCTGAGACCAATTAAATAACTATATCATACAAAGCAGAACTTTATCAGAAATAATTTATCACATAAAGTCGTTTATGAAACCTCGTTAGCTGTTGTTCCTTAGAGTTAACCATGTTACGTTATTGAAAGATGATACAGCTCACAACCTCAGTTCTTAAACAATTACATTTTAAGTTTTTAATCTAAAATTAGATAAGATAATATATGATAAAATTACACTCATTTCCTGCATCTGATAGGAGAGTTTGTAGTACATCAGCTAGAACCTCATTAACAGTTTAAAATAATGTTTGTTTTCAAATTTCGTACAAATCTACAAAAGGGTCACCTGAGAATAGTCGTTTAGAGATCATAGAAAGGCAGCTAACTAATCGGCTGCACCATATGCCAGTCCTTATGCAACTCTACATTGAACAAATAGTTCGATTTGTTTGTTATTCTTATAGCACATACAAACCAAACATATGGAACTCGCTTTTTTCCAGCAATAGCACGTATACAATGAATCATCTGATTCACATTCAATAGTATACTAGCTACTAGTAAAAGAAGAAAACATTGGAATTTGTAAAAAGTGTCTTTGAATTTCAACACAATTTTCTAAACCTTCAAAATGACAAGATGATTTCTTCACTGTTTTGAACCAATCCTTTTAAATACATGTCTCTGTAGTTTCAATATTCTATAATAAGGAAACTTAGTTTGTCAAACTTTGACTTCAGCAAAATTTGACTTTGTTAATTGTTTATCACATAATTATACAATAGGTTATTGGCTGTGTTCCAACTGCGGTTGAAAATTCGATTTTGGCATTAGAATATATCAGATTCAGTACTAAGTTACCGGAATGAGATCTTTATTTCACTAACACACCATTTGTAACGTGTATTGATTTATTTGGAAAATTTAAAAGACTGCATTGAGCTATATGGTCACAATACCAATCAGAGTATGGACTGAAAATCGTTTTGAGATCTAACCAGCTAATATCAGTTTGTGTATTTTTATTACAGCATTTACTTTGTTTTCAATACTTCTTATATCAATTCCATAAATAACTAATTTTTTTATTTTCCTATTTATTTCTTCAGATGTTATAGGTTGGTGAAATGAAAACAACATCTGTAAACTTTCAGTATAACTATGTCTCTAACGCTACAACTTTTAGAATAATTAAAACCACGATCACAAATTATTCTTTCATTATTTTTTGTAGTAACTTACATATTACTTAGTTAGTCTTCTGCTAACTACAGTCCATACAGACAGCACAATGCTGAAGGTATAATTTTTTATAGACGTTTTTTTGTACAGTTTCAAAGTAATAAAGGGTTAGAAATGACTTATAAATTAGTTGTTCCTTAAATTAACAACAACTGCTATCTCTAAAATAAAAATTCCGTGCATTACTGAGATAAGTCTTCATCGAAATAGTCATTTTACGTTCATCGTAATACATATTATAATATATAGAAACTAAAACTCTCAAGTATTCAGCAATAATTTCCTATAAATTAATTACCTTATACCCAAATTTAATACAAACTCTCACTGTAACACTCATCAGAAATTATTATAGTTTTTTACTGAGAAATATAAATATAAAAACTGTATAACGTAATAAAAATTGTTACATTTATTTATTAAGCAAAAGAAATAATACATCACCTTCTGATTTCAGGTACTTTTTTTGTGTATTTCGGCTGAAGATACTTATGCTGGTAACCTTTTTTTACTCTGCCCCAGCTGTTAAAATTATCCAGACTCCAGTTTATTAACTTGCACCTAAAGTTCTTGCTGCTGTAAGTTTTTTACAATATACTGACTACAATTGCGACTAAAAACTATTCGAGAAAAAAAAGACTAAAAGAAACAAATACAATCTTGAATGAAACATTTGACCTCACATCTATTTACAGACTCGAAAACATAAACATCAGAGAATTTAAATTTTGAGCAGTGTCACATCTTACCAACCTAGTAAGAAGATAATGAAGAATGATACCACATATAACCTTTTATGTGTTCAGTGAAGAAAGACATTTGATGTAAGTTATTGCAATCTTGATAGGGAAAGTTTGAAATTTAAACATATGAATTAGTAATATGAATTATCTAATATGAATTAGATAATAAAGCTCATTCTAAGTCCAGATAAATACAATTTTTTTCATTTCATAATTTACTCTGAATGAAGGGAATGCATTTCAATAAACCACCAAACATACAGGTTTATCTTTCTCACATCAATTATTTTCTCATTTCGATCTGCATGTTTAGAAACAAACGAACTTCTTTAAAGTCAGCCTTGTTTTGGTATAGAAAATAACGATCACCTGGTCATAAAATACATTGCATTATTTTATTGTTTTACTTGCTGCAAATCCTACTTTGCTTCCAATATCTCAAATAGTTTCAAGGGTAGTATACGAAACATTAAGAATAAAGAACGTTCTTTCATTGTATGAACATTAAATACGATATTTAGCTGTATTACAAATTTTCAGTACAATCAGGAAAAGCTCAACCTTTTGACTTCAGCTACGACACCCCCCAGCTAGTCAGGAGCCTGGAGATGGAAGTGGCGATGCCAGCGGCAGCTTCTCTTATACAGATGCAAACGGTTTCTACTGACGAGTATCTTTTACAGCTGATACTAGTGGATTCAAGCCATCCATCGAAACCAATGAAACGGGTACTGCTAATGCCAACCCTGCTGATGTCCAGGTGTCAGTTCAAGAAACCCCTGAAGTTAAGATCAAGACTGCCCCTGTCCACAAAATCACCAAACTCGTACATGTTCCCTACTAACACGCTCCTTCGGCCTATGATTACGTCCACGCTTAAATATGTATAAGCTTGTCTTGATGAAAAATAACCCACCTCAAAATATTTGAATCGGTTTAATGTGCACATTTCAGTAATTACTTCCAGTTCCAGGTTGCTTGGTTTTTCTGTTGTTTTAATAAATTATTGCTTAATGCTATGTTTATGAACCTAAATTGTTCTGTAGTGTTACTGTGCAATAAAATGTTTTAAAAATTACATTTCATGTACATGACGTTTTGAAAGTTTTTTAAGAGAAAAAGATGTTATAGTGTAACTGATTAAAGACTTTAATACAGACATACTAATCCGAGGGTCGCGAGTTAAAATCTTTGTCACACCAAACATGCTAGTCCTTTCCGCCGTGGGGGCTTTATAATGTTACGATCAATCTCACTATTCGTTGGTAACAGAGTAGCCAAAAGTTAGCGGTGGGTGGTGATGAATAGCTGCTTTCCCTCTAGACTTACATTACTAAATTAAGGGCGGCTAGCACAGATAGACCTCATGTAGCTTTGCGTGAATTTCAAAAAGAAACAAACAAGGAGTCAAAATGTTTTGAACTATTAAATGTGAGTAAAGAAACATTATGCGGTATTAGAAGAAGATATAACGGAAAACTTAAGTGTTCAACGTTGTTGTTCACCTCACGTTTCATTGTGATGATTTTGAATAAAGTTAATTAACTAACGAGTACTTTGGAATTCATTATAACAAGAATATCGTGTATTAAGTGGTAAAGAGTGAATTTCATCGTTTAAGTGCAGAAGAGACACAACCAAGTCTATAAAATCAATCACAAACATTGGTCTTAAATACAAAACATATACTTAAAGCATCTTTGCTTTAGATGAGTAAGAAATATCTAATGAGATTAAACTTTCTATTTAAAGTTGAACAGAAACCGTATTGAAGGAAAACATTGATCTTCACAAAATATAAAACGAATTGTAATCACACGCACAGACCAGCTGTTATACAAACACAAGAGAGAGAAAATTACTTACCATGACTTCAGCTGCGTGGTTCAAGAGATGAATCCCGAATCGACACACTATTAAATGTACAGAAACTGACCGTGTAAAACTTAAATAATAAAAGTTCTCTTGTTGACACCAAGGTTAACAAAATGTGCAAGAAATTTATTGTATTTCTACTTCGATTATAGGGATGTCAACAGACGCCTTTTATGAAGTGTTTACAGAATGCTTAGTATGAATGTGATTACATGAGAAGAGATGGCATTCACATCATGGAGTTCAGAGTAATAACTTTTTCTTTTTAGAAGTACTTCAATTCAAGTTACAGAAACTTATGAAATAGTTAACAACCACAGCTATCATTCTCCTTCACAGAACTATAAAATCCGATGTTTACATCCAAGGTACTTCGTTATTTTTATACTCTGTAACACTTGATAACATAAGGTATAACAAAGTAATCTACTTTATTTAGTTGTAGTATTATAGTAGTGAAGGTATCATCACACTGTTGTGGTTCCTAATCAGTGTAAATTATACTGTTAAAGGTTTAATACAAATTACCATAGAAATAATAATAAATCTCAACTGGTTCTTAAATATGATATTGACTGTTTGAAATGCATGAGTAATGATCACATATCACGTTTATGTTGCTTTAGTTCAGGTCATGTTGAAAGTATTTTATTCACTGGTTATTAATATACGAATAATTTTTTCTTACATTAGTTCCAGAGATAACTGAGAAGGTGAGAAAATAACAAAAGTGTAAAATAGAATATAAAACAATGGCAAAATGTCGCCAAATTTTGGCCACTTCTTTATATTAAATTTCTTGCATGCAAAATCAAGGTTTTCTGTCTCGATTTGTCTGAGAAATCTTCAATATTCTTATTAATTAAAATTTAATGGAATTAATAGAGACAAACGTAACGTACTTTATTTTCCGCTCTGTTGAACTGACGATCGAATTTCTTATATTAAGTTTTGCGTATGAGTTTTTAGTGTATTTTTGAATAAGAAAATAATTCAATGAAATTATACTTTTTGCCTAACTCTAAATTCATCAACTTGAGAGCTTGGTTTAACGAATATAATGTTAGAATGTTAAAGAACTTATTACAGTGTGTGAGAGATGATTTAGTAATTCTATGTATTCTTCAAGTACTGTAAGAGTATTTTCTATTCTCCAGATTTGAATGTTTTAAACATATTTTATTTTCTGTAAAATAGAAAATCCTGTTTATAAAAACTCAGATCAGAGATGCTTAACGGGTTCCCCGCTAGCACAGTGGTATGTCTCCGGATTTACAATGCTAAAATCAGCGGTTCGATTCCCCTCGGTGGGCTGAGCAGATAGCCCTTTGTGGCTTTGCTATAAAAACACACATATGCTTAATGAATTCAAATTTTTAGCTCGCATTTTTATTTTACGTTGAAATAAAACGGAAAGCTTTTTCTTAACTATAAAATTTTCATTAAAATAAGATATTAATTGTTAATAATCTCCGTATGACATATCTTATGTTTCTGTATAACGATATGTGTGTATCCAAGTTTACTATTATTTTTTACAGTTAATTCTTGTTTAACTCTTCTTTTTATTCAACTTTAAACTGAAAACTTTCATTTCATTAGATATTTATTTATTTATTTAGACAACGTATACTTTAACTTTTGTATTTATTACGAATGTGTTTGATATATTTTCAGATGTGGTTTTAACTTTTTAATTAGTATTTAAATATTTAAACTGGCTTTTTGCAGCTAAATCCAGAATTTTCTGGTTATATTTATTTGGAATTAAGCACAAAGCTACACAATGGACTATCCGTGCTTTGCCCACAATAGTTATCAAAACCCGATTTATAGAGATGTGAGTCCGCAAGCATACCGATGTGCCATTGATAAGGGGGGGCTTCTAGTTATGCACGGATTTTTTAAAGTAGTTGTTTAATTACCAATGTTATTCATGACTATTTCAATAAGTCACAATATTTATGAATATTTAACTACTGACGTCCTTGTCTCCTTACTTCGTGACTCGTATTTATCAAATATCTTGAATTTTTTATATGTGCATACAATTATTTTTAAACCACTTTATTGCAACAAGCAGTACGCATTAGTAATACAAAAAGGATTATTCCCGTAACATAGCAACATGTAAATAATTTAATAAAGCGATGATAAAAAGGTAAAGCAGACAAGAACTGGAAATAATTATTAAGAAAATATAACGTAAAACACTTTGTGAACTTACGAACTTTATAAACCGGGTTATTTTTCTACAACGAAACAAACTTATATATATTTAGGCGTGGGCATAACCGTAGGCCCAAGGAGCGTGGTAGTAGGGAGCATGTACGAGTTTGATGATTTTTTGAACAGGGGCAGCCTTGACCTTAACTGCAGGGGCTTCCTGAACTGACACCTGGACATCAGCAGGGTTGGCATTAGCAGTACCTGGTTCATTGGTTTCGATGGATGGCTTGAATCCACTAGCATCAGCTGTGAAAGATACTCGTCGGTAGAGACCGTTTGCATCTGTATAAGAGTAGCTGCCAGTGACGGCGCCACTTCCATCTCCAGACTCCTGGCGGGACTGAGTGTTACCGTCTTCGTCCTTGGTGTCGTAGCTGAAGTCAAACGGTTGAGGCTTCTCCTGATAGCAGATCCAGATTCAGTTAATGCTTCATATTGCCCTCGTTATTACATAAAATTAATCCAAATTCTCTATTCTTCATGTTTGAAATATTTTTTGTGATCTAATCGCATATTTCTTTTAGTAGGTATTCCTTCAAGTTATATTCAATATAAAAGACAGAGTCAAATATATAGATAAAATATACAAAGATGTAATAATTCACTAGATTTCACATCCAAGAAAAATTACTTGCATAACACAACAAATCTGCTCCAACCGCTCGTAGAACGATAATTCTACAGATTTAAAACGCTAAAATCAGTGGTTCGATGTCTCTTGGTGAGCTCAGCAGATAACCTGATGTGGCTTTGCCACAAGAAAACACACACACACACATGTACAAATCTGACCATAAATCTTCAGAATATGAAATATTCTAATGTATTTATTGAGAAAAGCACATTGTAATTTACTTTTTAAATTCATACAAAATGTATTAACACTTTTAAAATAGTGTCTTTACAGAAAAGATTCAGTGTAATTCACTGTATTCAAAAGGGTTTGAGACCAAATGTAGTGGATAATTACCGCATTTAAAAGAGAAACTGGATTTTCTGTGTAATACATGAATGTTCATACTTTTATGCTAGTACTGTTCTTTCGAGTTATCTCTGACACTTTTCTCTTTATCATGTCTCAATATAATAAATTTTGAAATCAAAAAATATTTTTCTTCTCTTCATTTTATAGACTTCATTACACAGTATGAGATTTTATATATATTAAAAATTTACTTCAATAAGGTGACCAATAAAAAACAACAAAGTATTTTCTCTACTGAACCATTAAAAATCTTCACTTTTTGGTATCTTTCTGCCTGGATTGACAAGACATTTCTTTATTCTTTGGTTAAATTTTCTGTTGGTCATATTTTGGGTTTCTTAATTTGACGGGAGCTTAAATGTATTGTTCTAAGTTTCATTTTCCCGAAGTATGAACTTTTTAATCTTACTATAAAATACTTTTAGTTTAAAATTATAATATGAATAGCAGAGAAATTACAACAACAATAACTCGAATTCATATGTTTAAACTTTACATTTACAACATCAAGATGACAATAAATTACATCAAGTCACGTTCTTTACTGAACTGTTTTGTTCACATTCTAGATTGGTAACGTTTCTAGAATTTCTTTAATTGGTTGCTACACTAATCATGTTTTCGGATTTTTAAATTGATGTGGGAATAAATATTTCTTTTAAGATTCAATATGTTTCTAGAGAACAATATATGTATTTTTTCTTAAAGAAATTTTAATCCAAATTATAATAAATATAAAAGATGAACTTACAGCAGCAACAACTTTAACCGCAGGTTGATAAACTGGAGCATGGACAAACTTGACAGCTGGGGCAGCAAAGAAAGGATAACCAGCATAGGCAGCTGTAGCCAGCATACACAGAACAAGTACCTGGAATCAAAAGATAATGCTGTATTATTTTATTTTATATATGTTTATTTCTCAGTAAATAAATACATGCAATTTATCCTAAGTTTCACGGTGAAAGAGAAGAAATATCGATAATTTCTTGAGGTAATACTTAAGATACAACTAAGAGAAAAATCACTTCTAACTGTCGATTATTTTAAAGCTGTGTACTAAAACATTTACGGGAGGATCTTACCTTAAGCATTGTTGCCTAGATGGACTTTGACCAACAGAAGACTCGAAAAATTGTATTTGCCGTTAGTGGACTTCGTGAACAATGTTGGTCAGAAGACATCTTATATACTAAATTTTGACCTAGTTTTGATGGCTGGGAATCGGGGTTGACATGCTGCAAGAATGCTTGATATTCAAAAATTAAGGATGAACGTGGATGGGAGTGGTGAAAGTTTAGCTCGAGGGAAGGGAGAGTTTGGACCAGTTTTTATACAAAGATGCTTATAATGTAGGCTCTTGTTAATCAACTTAGAAAATCAAAGACAAAACGATACATAAATTAATTTATCGACATTGTTTTAACCCATCGTCATACAATGGACTATTTTTGCAGGAACTGAACCATGAATTTTAGTATTATAAGTCTTTAAGCTAAGTGTTGGACAACAATAAAACAAATAGTACTAGGAATAGTATATTTAATAACTAAGCAGAATAATTTATACTGCTGTATAAATAGTATAATAATATAGTTCTACCAGGAACCCCAGATGTATTTGATAACATTTAACAGTGTGTATGTTTTTCTTATAGCAAAGCCACATCGAGCTATCTGCGGAATCCACCAAGTGGAAGTGAACCTTCTGAATTTACCGTTGTAAGTCCGTAGACTTACCGTTGTACCAGCTGAGGACAGATGTTGTACTGCTATTAACCTTTATAATAATGCTTTTGTCAGTGGTTAGTAAAGACATAGAGTTCTAATTGTTATTGTAACAGAGTTGTCGACGTTTGGTGATAATAAATCGTCGGTATATCATTTGTTTGTTTCCTGTAATCCATGCTGATGATTTTATTGGTGTTACTTGTATTCATTTATTCATTAAAAACATGAATAAATGTAACAAAACTGGTTTATTGTACCCCTCTTTTTCCTGTTCATGATTGAGACAAACCATGGTAAAGTTCATAATTTTTCTAAATCATGAACGGAATTGTTATTTATGTTCATTTTTTATATAATTAAAATATCTATAAAATAAACTGTAAAGATGTTTAATTAACAGTAATTGTAATATACTCTGGTCGAATGTTCAAAAAGTAAAGTTATTTACGTTATTCTAAAACGTCTGTTTGTTTGTTCGTTTGGTTTTGAACTTCGCGCAAAGGTACGCGAGATCTATATAGCCATCCTCAATTTAACAGTGTAAGACTAGAGGGAAGGCAGCTAGTCATCACCACCCACCGCCAACTCTTATTATCCACGAATAATGGGACTGACCGTCATATTATAACGCCCCCACGGCTGAAAGGGCGAGAAAGTTTTGTGTGACGGGCATTCAAACCGTCGACCCTCAGATTACGAGTCCAGCCCCTTAATTATCTGGCCATGCCGGGCTCTAAAACGTTTGTACGTCCTTATAAAGCCTGAACTAATAAACTTTTATATGATCCCTCGTGTTTATGTATATAACACTATGTAACACAAATTTTGTTTCTGGATAGTATGTGTTATTTCTTAATTGCTTATGTTGTAAAAGTAAAGAAAATGGCCATTATTCCCTTCAAACTTTGCTTTTGTGACCTGGATAATGAAATTTAGAAATTAACCTATTTTTTATGTAAAAACGGACAAATTTGCACATTTTCATTTATATAAGGTCTGAATAAAACAACATATAAATCAAGATTTACATGTATTTATACTAAAGTTATACAAAAATGAAAAAAAGTGTTTAGAAGTGAGTTGTTTTTCGAGATTTGCGACTGTAATGTAAATCACTTTCACGTATCAGACTCCAAATATAGTCGCCCATCATGTTTTAGTTATACGCTCCCAGGTCACAAAAGCAAAGTTTGAAGAGAAAAATAGGTCTTTTCTATTTTCTTTACTCATAATCAATTGGAAAATAACACTTTCTGCCCAGGAACAAGAAAGAGTAAAAATTTTGTTCCATAGTGCATTCCAGCCCCAATTAATTACGCTCATGTTATATCCGTCCTCAGTGGATCAGCGGTAACTTTAAGTAGTTACAGTGCTAAACTCCCATGTTCGACTCCTGATACTAAAGCAAAAATATAAAAGTTTTGGTAAATATCAAATGATTCGCAGATCAGTAAATGAAATTAGAACAAATTGTAATAATATTTAAAGAAACCGCGTTTATATGGGTTAAGTTACAAGTATAGTTAAATGTAATTAAAAAGAAACAGTAAGTGTTAAGTAAATTTTACTATCTTTTCCAATTCTATGTGGTTTCTTGACTCGTTGACTCCAAATTTCCCCCTGAAGAAGAAGGGTTAATCTTCCGAAAGCGCTCTAGTTACACGGTTTCTATTTCTTTCTATTAAGATTTCTTGAACCTAAGTGTTTATCTTTAACATCAGGGTTATTACTATGTTATTTATACTTGAACACCGCCGATACCTGGTGAATCTTCATAATTACATATTGAAGAAAAATAAAACAATTGTACGTTTCGCAAGTATATTATTTACTCACAACCTTTACTGGTGAAACGAAGGTCACGAATAAATAATCTATTTGTGAAATTTACAATTGGCTTGTTTTTCCCCAATTCTGTACTATGAGAGTGTTGATATTCGTATAAACGTTAAGAGAATCAAAAATCAAACAGTTTTAACTATTCTACATTACGGAATATGTGTTAGAAACATAGTTGTGATAATATTCTAGGCACTTTTGATAGGTTAATATAGTCTGATTATATGTGCTACGTTGTAGAAAAGCTTTCTTTGTTTTACGGCGAATTAATTTTTTTTCTTTATTGAGAATTTTAGCTTTGAAAGATTGAAATGAATGAATAAACATGCTTGGACGGATATTTATAAGCACAAGAGAAGGTTGTTATGTTTTTAATATAGGTAGAAATTTGTATCTGAGTTTCTGTAATACAAAACTCCCTCTATCGTTCACACTTTATTTGACACATGTAATCAGAGATATCAGAATGACAGTATTTTTTTTACAAAAGCTTCCACAGTCTTTTGCCACGACGAAAACAAATTGTACAGATAAGTTAACGTGAAATTCGTTCTGTTTTTAAAACGTACAGATTAAATGCGACACTTTGGGGATAAAATCATTCTACAGTAAACATGATGTTCATCACTATCTCCCCACCAGTGAGTGGAACATCTGTAGACGTATACACTAAAACTCAAGTATCGATACCTAGCGTGGGCATAGCACAGATAGACGTTCGTTTAGCTTTGTGTTTAATGTTGATTATTACTTTACTTGTGCTGAGACTTCTCTTCAGATCTTTTTTATTAAGTTTAGAGAAAACTCTTAAGATATTCTATAAGAAAACTCTTTTGGGTTACTAATTTTGCATGAAACTTACTAAGAACAAATGATCAAACTGACAGGGAGTAAAGCTTGGTTTTTCTCTTAAAAAATAAAACAAGTCGCTTTTAAAATGCAAAAACAATTCAGTACAAAAAGATTTTAGAATCTTTCATTTGAAACCGCATTATAATTTGATATAAACTATCGAACAGTCAGTCGTTGTGATATCGGGTGATTAATGACCAATGGTAAAAGTGGTTAATAGTAGATAATTCTAATTATAATATTTAACACAACTTAATAGTAATTATTTTTATTTACCAATTGCTTATAAAGTATACCATTAGTTACTAATATTTAATAATAATTAATAATGTTTCCCAATAATATTCAAATCCCCATAGAAAGAATTTTTACCTATTTTATTATTCTTATCTATAAATAATACTGTAATGTGTATACTGTACTAATGGTTTTGATAGTTATTAAATAACGTCAACTTAGTATTTGGCGCTGTAAACATAACATTGTTTACTTCGTCAGTTGAAAAGACAGCGAAAGTAACTTGATAATGGCTAAACTAAAAAATTACAAATTGGATTAAAATAACTCATGAGAGCGATTAATACTCTCTTTGAAATGCATAAACACGCAGTATTGATGTATATTTTCTCCTATATTATATTTTTTAATAAAATCGCTCCTTCTGTACCTACATAACTTGATGAGAACACTAAAAGGCGGAAAATGTAATAAGATGATTTATATTCCAGTTATAACGTAGATAACACTGTGAAAAAAGCAGTTGATGCGTTCGAAAGAAAACGAATTTTCAGAGCGAAAAGGATAATGATACTTCCGATAAATAACATTATTTACTTGTAACACAAAAATACATAGAGAAACCTTTCGAAATTCAGCAAATTCCAACTTCAGTATCTGAAGCAAAATGAAATAATTAAATCATTCTAAAGTGAGTAACTGAAATACATAGTTATAACAACAGTAATTTAATCAAAATTACAAAAAATTAATGAGTAACAAACAAAACACTGTACACGTTAAAAATTGTGCAATTTAGACAAAGACTGCGTGTTTTTCAACGTTGGTGAAAATCGTTTCATATAGAGAGTTTTTAATCAGCAATTCCAGATCAGTGTCCATGTAAAGGACATTCATATTTGATGTCCTATTTCTTCCTTTTGTTGGCGTATAGAGGACACATAGGGATTACTCAACTTTTTTGTGTTTTCAAAAAAATTCCCACATGTTTATTGGCTGTAGCTAGTAGGTGACGTTTGGTTTTGCCAATATATAGGACTTTGCCATCTACACACGTATAAAGATATTCAAGCCAAAACAAAGAGAAAATGGGAGAAGGTCTTTGCGAGAAAAAAAATCCTGTATGTGATGTGGGTTTAAACACTAATCTGAAATCAACTTGGGACTAGCAACAATGAATTACACGTTTGACTTTTTAAATTAAAATTTGATTACTAATGTATGGAAGACAAGAGAACATATTAAGTTTGGGTGCAGTTGACAGTCTGGATAGGTTAGTATATTTGTTCGTTAAAAAAGTATTAGTAAGTTTCCGTAATAGACATTGTGGGTAACCGTTACGTTTTATAGTATTGTGTATGAGAGGAATTTCAGATCGTAAATTAAGGTATGTAGGACACAGGTTATAAGCGCTGTTAATAAACATATTACCAAATTTATTTTGTATGTGCGGCCCGGCATGGCCAGCTGGTTAAGGCGCTAGACTCGTAATCTGAGGGTCGTGGGTTCGAATCCCCGTCACACAAAATATGCTCACCCTTTCAGCCGTGGGGAGCGTTATAACGTGTCGGTCACTCCCACTATTCGGTAATAAAAGAACAGCCTAATAGTTGGGTTACACTATTCTTACACTGCTAAATTAAGGACGGCTAGCGCAGATACCCCTGGTGTAGGTTTGCGCGAAATTCAAAACAAACCAAACCATTTGTATGTGAACAGAATAAAACTATCCAGTTCTGTAAGGAGTCCGTATATTGATGTACCAAATGCACTAGTGTTACGGTTAATGAGGATGAATAGTTTTAATTAAATTACTGTTATTATAGTCACGTATATTTTAGTTACCCACTTAGGAATGACGTAATTCTTTATATTTTGCTTTGGATACTGAAGTTAAAATTTACTAAATTCCAAAACGTTCACCTGTGTCCCATTGTGTTATAAATAAATAATTTTGTTTATCTGAAATATCATTATCCTATTCATTATTAAATACTGAAGTGACGATTAAAAAACTCAAAACACGAGTCCCAATGTTCAAGTTCTTGTAGAGATTGGTTTTTTTTGGTGAGACAGCGATAACTTTAGGAACTTATATCACTAAAATCCTAGGTTAGAGTCCTCGCAGCGAACACAACAGAAAACCCAATGTTTCTTTGCTGTAAAACAAACAGTTCAAAAATAACCTCTTGTCTTGAAATTTGATGTTTCTATTTAGATTAATAAAATTTGAATCGTCAACTTAAGAGTTTTGTTTGTTATGCTATTAGTTACAATGTTATACAGCGGAGTTAACGTTGTTTTAATTTTTTGGACAGAATGTTAAAAAGATCGTGTGCATGTTTTTTTTTTCTTATGGCAAAGCCACATCTGGTCATCTGCTGAGTCCACCGAGAAGAATCAAACCCCTGATTTTTGCTCTGAAATACATATACTTACCTTTGTATCAGCGGGGCTCTTGAAAATAAGAGATAATGAACTTCGGTTTTTTTGTAGAAAAAAATATTAAAATTTGATGAATGATACATTAGAGAAACTGCTAAAAATGATATACGTGTAGAAGTTATCTGTAATCCGTCAAAATATACAGAAAATGGAAGAAGCATAAAAAATTCTAGTAATGGAAAGGTTACGAAACTCGTAGTAACAGTTATAATAGTAAAACAAGACTTGAAGGAATAATAAACTAATGAAAAAATTTAAATAAGTAAAAACACACGATTATGACAAAAACTTTGTATTAATTTATCACATTTCGAGCAAAAGTCTTTCGTCAGCCTGTCGCGGGTTCGAGTCCCCATCACACCAAACATGCTCGCCCTTTCAACCGTGGGAGCTTTATAATGTTACAGTCAATTCCACTATTCTTTGGTAAAAGAGTAGCCCGAGAGTGGGGGGTGGATGGTGATGACTAGTTGCTTTCCCTCTAGTCTTACACTGCAAAGTTAGGGACGGCAAGCGCAGATAACTTTCGTGTAGCTTTGCCCAAAATTTATAAACAAACAAACTTTCGTCAGCCAGTTTTAAACCGTTACGTTGTAAATTGATATAACGTTTTTGTCCTACACATGTGTTTTTACTTGTTTTAAACTTTTTTCATTATTTAAACAATTATAATGTTTATTCTGGTCTAAGATCAATTTCTTGAAATAAAAAGTATTTAATTACCAATCAACAACATATTGTTTATTGTATATTGTTGCTTCAGTTTATAATCGACAGTTAATGTTCATTAGCAGGTATACAATCTGTTTTGGTGAAACTATTCTCATGCGTGAAACTATCATTCTAGTTCATACGTAGTTCTTTATATTACTGAGAAACTTTTTATACCTTTAAAAATAATCTTTAGCACTAAAATTACGTTTCAGAACATTTTTTTTTTAAATACATACAAGGAACAATAGGAATGTTGAAATATTTGTTTATAATAAATTAAAACAAACAGATATATTAATAACACCCATAAAGTTAACCAAGCAAAAACTGGAAGTTACTATTTAAAATATTCATAGTAATAATAAAAACTATTTGATGAATGCGCACTTGAATCGACACTTTGAAGTAGGTAGTATTTTCTTTTTTTTCAAAGCGTGCGGTAGCCATATGCTAAGAAGGCATAGTAATATAGGCCACGAATAAGTTTGTGGGACTTTATGGATAGGACAATCTTGATCTATATAGCAGAGGATTTCTTACCTTTCATTTGAACATCGGTTAAGTTGATATTTACTGCGCCTGGTTCTTTATAATGGAGTGATTGAAACCATCGTTATAAGCCGTGTAATAAACTCGGTAAAACAGTTAACGCGTATGGACGAGAATCCGCCACTGACGATGGTTAATTTTCTGGATTCCCGGATATTATTGAAATCGTTTTGTTGTGTTTTTTAGCGCTTCTCACATGAATACAAAAAATTAAACAACTATGAAAACTATTTTTATCAAGCAATAACCGTGTAATAACCATACTAACATATGACAACGTCATACTTAATAGGCTTAACATTCAATCGACCACCACGTACTGTAATAATATATATGATTACGGAATAAATTAGTCCTAACTATTTGAGAAGTTCACTTTTTTTTCTTATATCATATTATTATTGTTAAATTGAGGAAATAATAAAGTGTAGCTTTGCGCGAAATTCAAAACAAACAAACGAAACAAACTTTATAGTTTCAACAAACAATGAAAATGCACACTAATAAATTGTACAAATAATCTGACTGGAAAAAGTTAGCCATTTTTACATCGTGTTCCATAAGTGGGATTTTCCATCTTTCAAAAAACAGGGGTTTGATTCCCGTCTGTGGACTCGGCAGATAGCCCGATTTGGCTTTGCTATAATAAAACAAGCAAACCAGACTCTTAAAAAACAAAATGTATTTAAATCTGGGTAACCAGTGTAAATGTTCTTACATACATTTCACTAGATGAACACATAACATTACGAAATCATTTCTTACACAGTGAAATTATATTTTTAAGCTAGCATCATGTTAATCTAACCCAAGTTTTCAAATTCATGAATGCAGAGTTATCCTAGAAGTATACTTTTATTGAGTTGTTTCCTTATTTAAAATTACACTTGAAACTTATATTCAAAAGGCACTATAAAAATTTGGAACATCAGCGGAAAACGAAGTGCGTATTTTTCGTTGTAATAACGCCATTAAATTTTATTTATTAGAATATTCAAGATGCGTTAATATGTCACCATTTTATAACTTTAAACTCGCATGTAAGAAAACTTTGTCATACGCTAGCAATCAGCGAATAAAATACAACATGACTGAATTAAATTATCATGAGCTTTTATATGAGTGATAATTACATACAGTTGTTAGCATGACCATGGTTTAGAACCAGTTGATACTTATTATTTGTTCATTAGCAACCTTTATGAAACCATTAACAGTTTCATTTAACACTGAATAAGACATGATACCCCTCCCCAGTGGCACAGCGGAATATCTGCTTGCTCACACCGTGAGAAACCGGTTTCAATACCTGTGGTGGGTGGAACACAGATAGTCCATTGTGTAATTTTATGTTTAATTCCATACATATGATATTGTAAGGCACGTTCGCTTCTTTTATACAGTAAAGTAGATTAGATTATTAAAAGTTATGTCATGGCTATTCCAGTTTAACAGAGCTAAAAAATAACGAAGGAAGTTAAATGTATAGCAGATATAGGATTTTATAATTCAGTTCACAAGGAGCTTAATAAACTATTTGGTAACTTGAGAGTTGATCTTTCATATTTCAGTATGTTTATTCATACTCATGGTAATCATTCTGTTAATACTTCATAGATGGTGTCCGTTCACATGTTACCTCTAGTGGATGAAGTCGTAATTAACTTAGTGCAAAAATAATTTCTTGCATATTCCTGTACTCTTAATAGTTTGTTTCTTCTTGAATTTCGCGCAAAGCTATAAGAGTGCTATCTGCGCTAGCCGGCCCTAATTTTGCAGCGTAAGACTAGAGAGAAATCATCACCATCCAACGCTAACTCTTGGGCTACTATTTTACCAACGAATAGTGGGATTGATTGTCACATTATAACGCCCCACGGTTGAAAGAGCGAACATGTTTGGTGTGATGGGGATTCGAACCCACAACCATCAGATTACGAGTCGAATGTCTTAATCACCTGGCCATGCTGGGCCTAATTTTAATGGTAACAAAAAATATGTTGCCTTTTCCTTTTGACCTGAATGGGTTTGTTAAGACTGATTTTTTCTTGACCTGTGTCAGTCAAATCATTGTAGATTGTTATACATGTATCGCGCATTGTATGTTGGTGTGTGTGTGTATCAAGTTTATTATTATTTCATAGAATTATTATTTCCTTCATTACTAAATATTTCTTTTTTATTAACAACGTATAGTTTAACTTTATGTTTTGTATTTATAACGAAAGTACTTAATTTATTTTACAGATCTAGTTATAACTTTTTAATTTAGCATATGTTTATTTGTAATTAAGCAAAAACTACACATTCGGCTATCAGTGCTGTGCCCTTCACGGATATAGAAACCCGGTTTCTGGAGGTGTGAGTCCGCGGACATACTACTATGTCACTGGGGGAGCTTCCCCCTTATGAACGCATTTTTTAAGCACTTCTTATCTCACTGATATTATTCAACTACCTCAATAGATCATCTATGAACAATAATTGGAATATTTAACTATTCCATATATAATTTATTTTTATTATACTGTGTAACATTTGTTGTTCAAATTTATAACACCCAGGACGTTTTGGCATTTTGCTTACTTCTTCATCATACTATAATAGAACTCTTGCTTGAACGATACTGAACAACCTTTTATTACGCGATGTGCAACTCCAACTTCATCAAATTCTTATCCTGTGTTCACGTAAATTTGCATAAAGGGTCACGATTTATCCATTTCGTCTCCTTTTCCTGTTACGGAGAACTTTATTTTTCTCCATTCTTAGGTTGCAGATGTAGCATTATGAATACTTTACTCGCGGAGATCATGCCATCTATACAAATATAATTGTACTATGTGTGTGGTATGTCCATGTAAATACTTCGCAGTGTGTTAATGGATCTTCACCAAAATTGGTATAGAGGCTCATCAGGTCCATGGATAAATACACAAATTTTAAATGCGCATTTTTTCGTTTTTACGAGTGTTTTTTCGGTTTAGTTTACCACTATTTCTCCCTGTTGATGGATCTTCACCAAATTTGGCATAAAGGTTTCTTGGGTCCATGAGGAGATGCATTCAAATTTCCGGTTTCACAGTTTGTGTTTTGCTATTTTTATAGATGTTTTGGATTTTTTAAAATTATATATAAAGGAAACAATTTTATCTATTCTAAGATAACCTAGCATGCTTTACATAAAAGTTAAAATAGTTCTATTATCTATGGTACCCGTACCCTGGACGGAAGTTATGTAAATTCATGGTTAATGAAAGGTTAATCAAACGAAATATGATAATGTGTAAAGTGCATTCTAAGGTAAAGGAAAATTATTGTGCACAGAAAAATACGGATATGATTTAGTTTAAATTTGTAAAATCTTATCCAAGTGTCATATAAACCTATTCCACATAAAGCTATTATTACGTCATAATATAATCCTAATTCCGAAATTTCCAGGAAAACTAATGTGTTTCTAATGACTTCCTTGACTTGTCGTTTCCTGAGTCGTGTTTATTCAAAATATTGAAATTTGAAATTTCAATAATGATTTTTAAAACACTATTACATCAAGTTATCTAACACAACAGGAATACTAAAAGATTTAGTCCCATAACATAGCAACAAATGAATAATTTAATCAAGCGATACAAATAAGGCAAAACAGAAAAACTAGAATTATTTGAATCAAACAACGTAACAGATTTTGTGACAACAAACTCAGAGATCAGATCTAGAAACCTTTTAAACTAGGTTGTATTTCTTTAAAAAGATGTACTTACGTATATTATATAAATAGATAATTAAGGCATAAAAGATTTATGTCCATAACATAGCATTAAGCAATTACTTACTAAA